>NW_027062723.1:118236-305751 GCF_032884065.1 Artemia franciscana | reverse complement strand
AAAGAGTAGTAACATTCGATTCCCTAATCAACACTGTTTCCTAATATAATGGCTGCTACCGTAACAATTAGTTCCCACTCCCTTCACCTAGTGGGACCGACATAACCTGAGGCTATATGAAAAAAAAACTTTTTATTTAATAAACGTTAAGCTAATTAAACTTAGCTAAAGCTGACCAATTAGAAGACTATTCACAAAATTCAGAATGACTAGTATATTTGAGAATACGATATTGAGTTGATATTAGGCGATCTCAGAAGCATGAGCTAATGTCAGACACTGACACAAGCTGAGCCTTGGTTTTGGGAAAATTTCGTTGTGAAGGGGCCTTAAGCTGGACTTGTCTTTTGCTTAAATTCCGCATTACTATTTAAGTTATTATTACCCTTTTTTTAAATGTCGATTTGCTTACAGGTAGGGCAGAGGGGTGGTCGCATAAGCTCAGTTATAAACAGATGCGAATTTCAGCCTCATCTGGATCTGGAATTCCAATGTTTTCCTCCAATTTTCTTTACCTTTAGTCTTGATTATAGGCTATTTTTTCATCTTGAAATTACTTACTTATATTTTTTTTATGCTTCTTCAAATAAATTACTTATATTTCCTGAAAATAAATCCGTTGAATTTTTCCTTTCCTACCGCCTAATCTGAGACGCTTGGTTTTCTATGTAATCAGTTTTCCTAACTACTTGGAGACGCTTCTCCAGGGACTTTTTAGAAGCAATAGCCCTTCTCTTAGGACTTGTAAATTTTGACATATTTTCCTAATTAGTAAAAGTGAGCTCGAGTCCAATGACTGCATTTGAATTGTAAAGGATTTTTAAAAATTACTTCAGCTTTCAGAAAGTGGCAATGAGGGTATAGAAGATATGCTAAGGGAAGGTGGGATTGGGGGTGTCAATTCATAAAAATGTAGAGGGGGCAAGGATCTTTTTCATTTTTTTTTTAAAGGAAGACACAAAATAGGCATTTTTCAGGATCTAGAGGGGAGTGGGTAATTTTTTCCGTTTTTTTCAATAAGAATGAAAGAAGTGTTTTCGGGAGTCTAGGAGGGGTGACTGACCCCACCTCCCTTCAAATTGCTGCCCCTAGGGGGGAGTAGACGACAGTTAATAAGGCTAATAAGGGGCGATATCAACAACCAAACCTGAGATTTGTCTGAAGAACCCCTAAGAGGATTTGAAAGATTTTAACCTGGGAAAGCACCCATCCTTAGTTTCTTGCCCCCCTCCATTCCATGAATACATCTTCTTATGCTCTCTCTCTCTCCTAATTTTTGCCTCCTGTACTTATGGAATAAGGTGCGCAATTGTCTGGGATTTTCTATAGCTTATTATATATATATATATAGATTTGGCATTAATTCAAGACCAGGAAATGATCATTTCTAACAATCCCCTTAGGTTGTTTTCTTGTATTTAAACAAATCGAATCTGTAACCATTTTGACAAATTAAATGCAATAATCCTTTCTTAGTTTATGAGCCATTTCCGTGGAAATTTTTATTCAAGAAAAGAACTGTTTTGAATATTATCTTATGAATGAAAAACGTTGTATTATGGTTGATCGTAACGGTTTTAAGTGCAATATTATATATGATTTTCCAATCATGTATATCATGATTTTCATGATTAAAATGTATATCGTGATTAAAATCATGATTTTCCACCCAAGTATACATGATTTTCACGGACATTTCATAAAAATTTGCACCTTAGTTGAGGAATAGTTAAGATTTGCTAAAACTAGTCCATTTCTCTGAGACTAACTATAATCTATTAAATAGTTCTCGTTAAAATGTTGTTAGTAAAGAGTTATCCATGGTAGTAGTAACTGTATCAAAATAATCTCCATTTATGCTTATACCGAATGTGTAAAATCTATTAGAGTGCTCATGACATCAAAATAAAGCATTTTTTGCCTCCCTCATGCAATCTCTTAGGTCTGTTCATTCCTGAATACCACTATTTTCTAGGATTTTCGGATATTTCAAAATTATTAAGCTTTTAGAGTATGACTTCATGTTCGTTGGCCTGTGAAAATAGATAATTAAAACTAATTAATTAATTTTTTCAACGCTTCCGATTTTTCGCCTACATTGCTTTTTTTCAAATTCGATGCCTGCTACTACCAAAAATTGCATAAACAAATTTTATTGTAAAAAATTGTCTTTATTATTAAAAGTCTTTTATTAAAAATGGAATTCCCTATTTTTCCTAATTTAGTTGAGATACATATATGTGGTCCTGTAAGATTCTACGTTACAATTCAAATAACCAAATTTAATGTTCATTGTCCTTGGTATTTCACGTTTAAATGTACACATACATAATTGTTAAGATAACTAAGCTCACGTAATTCCAGAAAAATGGCAGGAAGACCTCCGGAAGCAGTCCGATCCGGATGAAAATTGCACTATCATATTTATTTCAAAGCTCTTTTTTAATTGATTTAGTCGACAGTCCACTATTGATACTATAAAACATTTTTAGTTTACAAAACGCTTAATCTGTTTATTTTTAGTTTTCTTAACTGTATATTTAACTAGTAGGTATTACCAAGTAATGTTTCCTATATTTTTAAAACCGTCTTTTATGATTTGTTTATGTTATTTGGACAGCAAATAACTATACTGTAACCTAAGGTGAACAGGAATTATCCCGCGCAACAAGGAAGATGCTGCCCTCAGAAGCTTATGTAAATCTTAAGTATAATGTACCATATAATAAAGACAAAGGCTCAAAACAAAAAATGTAGATTTGGCACATTATATTGTCTTGGTCCCAACTATCTTGCGCGGGCGCCCAAAGGTAAAAACGCGCATATACATGAAAAGTCATTTTCAAGTTAGATATACCGCTGAATTCTGTTCAAATAGGCGAATCGATTGGTGTAGTATGTCGTAATAAAATCCTCTGCAAAGATTTTTTTAGGAAAAACACGTATCTGCAGCATTTTGCCCTATTTGCCAAAGTTGAAAAATCGACAGTTAGCAGTGTTAGCGAACTTTGGTGTGTATTTAAATTGCATAATTGGAAAGAATACTGTCTGAAACCAATTGTAACAAGATTTTACTTCAATTCTGGGTCTAGTGTGATGCAATGGGTGGGAAGGTGTCGCAAAGTTTGAGAAACTTTGAAGGTGATTTTCTTGAAAAAGGAAAAGTGTATAAATGCGTTTACATTTGGACGGCCGTGCATTTTAAGAAGGGGTAAATTATACTGTAGTACTTAGGCTAGGGGTTTAAGAGGTGAAAATTCATTATACTAATTCTTTTATCGAAACAGCTCAAACCAAGAGTAGCAGCGAAAACCGTATTTTGATTTAATGAAACAATTGAGAAGCATGTTTTACATGGATGAGAATTCTATTGTGGAGGATAGAATGTTATATAAGCTTAAAGAGCTTTAATATTTCTGGTTGTTAATATTCATATCATATTCTTTTTATTGCCAGGGTATGCGAAAATTTATTTTCATTTCCCTGTGTACATTAACAGATGTATATTTCAGATTAAAAAAAGGAGAAAAAATGGCCTTGGGAGTTCGTATCAGAAACTGGCTAAATTAAAAATTCTGTCAAATGTGAAACAGTTTATTAAAAAAAGATACAAATGCAGTGCAGTGTTTCAAAATAGGATCAATAAAAGTTTGCAAGAATTAATCTAAAAAATAAAATTGGCAATCTGAACGCGAGCAATTTGGTTTTATTGCTCGTAAAAATTTGCATGGCGTGAAATTGTTGCAAATTTAAAGTTATCAAACCGTGATTTTATTAGTTGTCATTAAAAATGTCTTTCAAAATGGGAACTGTATGCTTTCCAAGGTTTACATAGCTAGAAGAGAAAACGATTAAGGTTTCATATTTCGAATATTCATGAACAAGCTACCAAATGGCTGTATCTGTATTTTCATTAACTCCCCTTTCGGTGTACTAAATTCACATGTTTGCTCTTAAATTCGTTGTGTCCCAACAACTGATGAATATTAACCAAATTTCTCTTTGCTCACGTCTATTTTATAAATCTGAAAACCCTAAACATTTGGACTGTTGTCCAACTAGTGTACTTTTAAATATTCTTTAAAAGTAATCACAGTAGTTGGAGATTTCTTGAAGTATATTGGAATTTTTTAGTCATAAGACATTTACTGTTATTTATAGTCATGAATATGCCCAATTTATATTATAACCTAGAAAATATATTATCTTGAGTTTTAAAAATGACAGTCTTGTTTCAATACAATAAAACAAATAAAAAAGACATACAAGGTTATGAAATTCCAAAACATTGTGAAAATTTGGCAAATTTATGTCGCTTTCAATTCATTTCCGTGTAAATACTATTTTGTATAAAAATAGCTTGTGTAATCAAAATTTCTGTAGACGTGGGTTCCTTTGGAAATTTACCCCTCCCCCATCTAAATTACCGGGATTTAAAAGTGAAAGTGAATCCATTTATTTTTAAATCGATGATATAGCGTACTAAATAAATATTCTACACAAGAACTAGAGCTTGTACAGGAGGTGTAAATTGCTTATCGAAAGGGGGAAGAAAAGAAAAACGACTGTGGAGACAGTGGAAACTTCATATTCTTTGCATCGTTTTGCAGATGGCTTGATATTATCCTCTCCCAGAGTTGTTCAAAGGGGGGAGGGTGATTGGGGCAAGCTCTCCTGGGTCCATGGCTGGAGGGGGCACCGCGGCTGGGGGGTGCTCAATTTGATCAAGTTTTTTCATTTTGATTCTCCTTTTTTGCTTATATTTGAGTAGTTACAGGGGAGGCTGTAATTAATTTTTCCTTGGGTGCTACCAACCCTAAGAACGGCTCTTTCCTCTTCCCGCAATCAATTCGGTTTAAAGAATCATGTTACCTGGTGTAAACTTCTGTGGTAAAATCGTGCTTTTCAACAGAACAAGGTATTTCGTTTAAAATTACCTTTTCTCTCTTTTTTTAAATCTCTAAGAAACAGAACTACCTCTTTTGACTGATGAGTCAGTTTGTCGGCTTGATTTTCCGATTCTCTTGGTTGCTAGCTTGCCGAATGTAGGAATTTATAATATATTGAACAATGTTCCAAATGAAGAGATGAAGATATATATGTTTCAGTCAAGGCCTATCAATGGGAAAATCACTGTGTGGCCTTTGGAGTTCTAAATTGAGACTGGAAACCAGGATTTTTTTTTAAAGGAATGCCATATTTGGTTTATCCTTTATTTTAAAGCTCTAAAAAAATTTCTAGTTCCACTTTTTTCAAACTTCAAAATTTTGCCAACCCAGATTCTTCACGCTTAATTCCAATAGGCATATATTTCCCGATATATGCAATAAACATCAAACCATTTTGATTTAATCAATATATTGAAAGACTTTTAGCAAACTTGGGAAGAGAATATGCTTTTACTAAGCCAATTCGGCCAATATCATTAGATAATGGTATCGATAATTTTTTTTTTAAATGAATATTTTCGCAACTGCTTAAAGTATGAGATTGCATCAGGGGCTTCGACACTGAAACCTTAAATTTAGATACTAGACTTGGTTAAATTTGCTTCTGAAAATTTCAAGTAGTATTTGACCGCCTGTGGCCAAATACTGCTTTGAACCCAAGAGGGTCACAAAAGGGCAATTAAGGCAACACATAAGGCCAATTAAGGAAAGGTCATATTTCCACCCGTTATCCTTGTTTCTGTAGTTTGAATACTGTATAACGTTTTGCTTGGTATATTAACAGGGTTTGGTTTACACTGTCACTATTAAATGGTGAAACTCTGTTGAATCTTACAGCTTTATGTACATACTGCTCAAACTACAGCAAACATATTTTGCAATATATAGGTGGCAATTTTTTTTCAAAATCCATAAGGGATTCAGTTTATATTCTGTCCACAGTAGTCGTAAACGATTTTTTCTCCCCAAAAATCATACAGATGGTGCTGAGATTGTCATTCTGCCTTAACTATTACATTTTGAATTAAATGTTATATAAAAAGGAAAGTTTCTTTTGGCACAACTTTCTCTTAAAATTTGTTTTCGAGCTCTTTCTAAGATCAATTGAACGCAAGAAGTTGAGGAATTATGAATCATAAAGCGGGGCTTTTCATGTTAGAAAAACTGAAAGTCCACTAGCAACTGGGGAACTATGTTCTACAAACTTGTTAATCTATCTTGGCGACAAGAAAATCGTATGGAATCCATTTAGAAGAGGAGGAAAAATCCAAGAGGAAAAAATCCTTAATTTGGACTATAGCGATCTTTCCGTCTTTGCTTCACTGAACTGGAACGAGATTGCGAATCTTTTTGCGGACCAAACTTTGTCTCTCTTAAAAGGCGAAGTGCTTCGGCTTGTTTTTATATTTAATTGTATAAAAGAAACTCGAAGTTATTTACATTGGGAGATTAGGTTTAAAAATTTATATTTTAGAATTGTTTCTAATACTGCAATGTTTTTCAGTTTCGAACCTTCAACTTCTAATTGAAACTTCAACTTCTAATTTTGGAGTTGAAACTTCGAAGACATATGAGGCTAATGAAACTATCTTTCTTTGGTGGGAGAGTGGAAGGATTCTAAAAAAAAAAATAGTTTTAGGTCTGAGTGATCTTATTTTTATCCACAGATCTTCCGTATTTCTCCAACACGCGTCGGAAATTTGGGGAAGTATCATCGTGTCATAGAGAAGGATCTATATTTTCATTGTCTTTCCTTGTTATACGTCCCACGTTAGAGAAGTTTTTATTTCGAAGTCGTAAGATAGATAAAATGGGACAAGATAAAAAGTGCTAATATGCTGTGTCTGTAAAACAAATAACTACCTCCTTGGACTCACATAGAATTAATTACCGGATTTTTTAGCCTGTAATGCACCTACTGCTACTACTAACAGCTCGCCACAGCATGAAGCCGCCCGAGGCCAACACAGCTACGCACACTCCTCCTCCATCCCAATCTGTTCGAAACCTCCCTCCTTACGCCTTCCCAGGAAGTTCCCATTTCCTTTAAATCTTTATGACATCCTTTCAACCCAACCGCGGAAGGCTTGCTTTCCCTTTAGCCCTAGACGTGATACACCAACCCCTAATTATCGTAATTTTTGGTTCTGAGAATATCTCCTTAATATTAAATGTTTCATGACGCTTGAATCTGAAGTATTACTCTGTCCTTTCATAAACAAACCTAAATTATAATTAAAATTGATCTATTTTAAAAGACCATGTTAGGAAAAGACATGGCCGTAGTTATGTTGTTCTTCTATTTTTTTTTTCTTATTTATTTTTTTTTTTTTGATATGTGCTGTTGCGTTTCAGTTCTTTTGAAATTGGTCTCTGTCGTTTTTTAGAATTTTAAAAATCAGCACAGAGTATTACGGGGTACTTTTTTGGCTAAAATTTTCTGATACTCTACCCCTCCCCTCACGCCACAAACCTCAATCTTTCATTGCTAAAGCAATGAAATATTGCTAGTACATCGCTACAGAAACAATGGTTTAGTTGGAAAGTATATTTGTTGTTTTTATTCAAAGAGCTGTATGTAATGTAGCTATTAAATATAAAAAAAAACAGTTTTTTACTGAAAGTAAGGGGTGACATTAAACTTAAAATGAACAGAAATTACTCCGTATATGAAAGGGGCTATTCCCTTCTCAACGCCCCGCTCTTTACGCTAAAGTTTTCACTGTTTTAAAAAGTAGATTTGAGAAAAAGAGTCGAGCTTTCGCGTAAAGAGCGCGGTGTAAAGTAAGAAGCTCCCTACTTTCAGTTAAAAAAAAACTTGTCTTTTTTGATTAATTTCTGAACGTTTTTCAATTAATGCATGTTTTGATTTTGGCTCTCTGCACATGAATACTTAAAATGAGATTAACATATTTATTTATTTTTGCTAAATGACTCTTTCTTGGTTTTGATCGGACAATTTTGAGAAAAAAGGAGTGGGGGAGGAGGCCTAGTTACTTTAATTGGCAGGAAAATTAAGAAATGCAATTAGGAGGTTCTACCTTTCATTTATAAATAAGTTTGTATAGGGAAAGTCTTGTCAGCTTTCAAAGATAAAATCCGTTGAATTTATTCAGTTTAGTACAGTGGTTATAAGTTTTAGTTTCAAACAGTTCGTGGTAACGAACTATAGTAAGGAGCGATCCGGCTCAATAGTAAACGAAACTCTAAAAAACGGAATTTTGATACTAATAGATACATCAAAAGAATCGGATTTTCATGCTGATTTTCAATATATAAGTTTCATCAAATTTAATATTACTCATCAAAAGTTGCGAGCCTGAGAAAATTTGCCTTATTTTGGAAAATAAGGGGAAATACCCCCTAAAAATCATAGGATCTTGACGAAAATCACACAATCGCATTCAGCTTATCAGAGGACCGTACTGTAAAAGTTTCAAGCTCCTATCTATACGAATATAGAAGTTCGTTACGTAAGTTAATTTATAAGTTACGTATATTTTTTACTAATAAAAACGTTCGTTAAAAATTAAAAATTCTAGTTGTCTGTTTAAGTAACCGAAAAATTGGAGGACAACTAGGCCTCCTTCCCCACACTTTTTCTCAAAATCGTCTGACTAAAACTAAGAGAAAGTCATTTAGCCAAAAAAAAATTAATACGCAAATTTTGTTTTGATTATTCATTTGCGGAGAGCCAAAATCAAACATGCATTAATTCAAAAACGTTCAGAAATTAAATAAAAAAACAAGTTTTTTAATTGAAAGTAAGTAGCGACATTAAAACTTAAAACGAACAGAAATTACTCCGTGTATGAAAGGGGCTGTTCCCTCCTCAACGTCCCCCTCTTTACGCCAAAGTTATTTACTGTTTTATAAAGCAGAGTTGAGAGAAAGAGTCAAACTTTAGCGTAAAGAGCGGGACGTTGAGGAGGGAAAAGCCCCTTTCATACACGGAGTAATTTCTGTTCGGTTTAAGTTTTAATGTCGCTCCTTACTTTCAGTTGAAAAACTTGTTTTTTTTATTAATCGTAGGAAGTAGCGTGTCCTTTTGAAGCACTGCAGTCGCGCTATTTTAGACGCAAATATTTCTTGGCTTGTAGGCCTACTGTCTTGAAGTCTCTGATTCTTAATCAGCACAAGTCCAGACAATGTTTCCCAAGTGTTACCCCTGATTGACGATTAAGATTTTAATAATTGAACTATTTCTATAGATTTCTTTCTTCTTAGTGAACTCAAATATCATATAAAAAGTCTTTCGAGAGCTTTTGTTTAGACTATCCCTTTAATTGTTTGTCAAATATATTTACACAGAAAGTGGTTTGATCAGTTCTACCGGGTTTATGCATTTCCTTAGAACCGGTTTTATCAACCGGTTCACTCGGTTTTAGGGGTTGTATTCTACAAATTTTTGTTGATAGACTATAATTTTCATTGTTTGGAATCTTTATTTATGAAGAAGTTCAAATCGTTTGACTTTTTCTGCCAGTCTTTATAAATTGCCTTCCAATGTGCCCTCAATTGTAAGAGCAATTTTAAGACAAATTATTTTGGAATCTTCATTTAAGGATTACCTTCCGTTGTTGAAGACTTCATTTATAGAGAAAAGCCATGGTTTGACTGGTTCTACCGGTTCTTTGCATTGCTTTCGAACCGGTTTTATCAACCGGCACTCTCGATTTCATTAAATTGCTTTCTATCTAATGGATATAGATATCATCGGAAAAAGTACCTTGGGAATCTTTGTTTAGATACCATCTCTTTCATTGTTTGGAAACTTTATTGACAAAGAGACCGAACCGTTTGACCGTCATTCGCTTAATAGCCTCTTCAAAATTATGTTAGAGTATTTAAATGTTTTATTTCTTCCAGATTTTAAATTGATTTTTTATTTACCTTTGAGCCCTGTTCTAATGCCCAGTTAGAAAGAGGATATCGATGTTGCCATGTCTACATTCTCGAAGGACTTCAGTTTTTTTAGGATGATAAAAGTAAATGGTGGGACATTATTACCTTGAATACGCCAAAGGGCATATCTGCGAAAAAATTCAGCATATCTGCGAAATTATTAAATATTTGAATAGGAGATATTTAGCTATAAAATATATCTAGTACGATTATGTGAACAAAAGCCATCAATGGAATGAGGAATTTAGAACTGGGTCGTACGAATAATTTTGGGTCTCTTGAGGAAACGGAAAATTTAGATACACCATCTCTGGCGATCACGACGATCTCTGGTAGAATATCAAATCCGTGTAATTTTTCACACAAATTGGTAATCGAAATAAATTCCCAGAATTTTACTTGTGAGATCTATGTAGAGGGAACTTTAGACACAAATAGAACCTCAACCCCGACCCGGAAGTAAAGTATACTGTATCTGATTTCTGTCCTACAATACAGGGTTGCAAGAAAAATTGAAGAGATAAGGTGTTCATCGATTCCCCAGCTATCACCAACCGATAAAGCAGATTTCCTTTACCATAAACGGTGCATCTTGTTCAAAATTGGCTTCTTTGCAAGCAATGTGTATTGATTTTGGACGACCGCAGATGACATTCAAGAGTTTTACTTCGAACTTTTTTATTTTTCTGAAAATCAGACATGGTTTGCGCCTATAGGGAAGGGTAGCGAACCCTTCAGCCCCCCTTAAAAGACAAGCGTATAAGCAAACAAGTTCCTGGGAGGGTGTAAAGAGGGAATAGATTGGGATGGAGGAGGAGCGTGCGTAGCTGTGTTGACCTCAGGCGACTTGGTGCCGCGGTAAGTTGTTAGTAGTAGTAGTATATGGAAATATACACTATTTTACAACATTAAGATGATTTATAACGTTTTTTTTCTGGCAAAAACCTTTCAAAGCTTAAAAAGAGAAAAATCTTGGCGAGTACTTTGGGTAGTACCGAATACTCGTTTAATGCTTTGGAAGTACTAGCTTGCCCTCGAAAACATTTCATCAATCTGAACTTTGAAATGAGAATACACTAACAATATCGACTTTAAAGAAAACAGACAAAGAAAACCTAACAAATTTGATGCATTCATCTGTGTCTAACAATTACTACTACTACTAACCACTCACTCCAGCATCAAGCCATCTGAGGCCAACACAGCTATGCTCGCTACTCCTCCATCCCAATCTATTTTTACACACTTTCCCTTAAATCTTCCCTTACGACATCTCCCCCCCCCCATTTCGGGAGCTACCTTGGTTAATTCTTACAATGAATAACACGTTGAAATAAATTTTAGGAAATTAGATAAAACTGTATACGCAGTATCAAATGCTTTAGAACTCTTTTTGTCAAACTACCCAGACCAAAGCAATGCGGTCTGGCATGTTTTCTGTGCAACTAGAAAAAAAAGAACCTTTGAGTGTTGTATTATGCTTCCAACTCTAGTCTTTGTGGGTTAGATGCTTTCTATGTAACTAAGTCTTGTTGTTATCTCATAGTTTACGTTTAGTTGCCCCCCCCGCCATTAGGTCGATGAGGAGCAAAGTTTTTAAAGTATAAATTCTTGCATGCATGGAACACGTACTGACCAGGTTACCACCCTCTATTGCCCTGATTTATCACTAGTTTCGTGGTTTCTTTTTCTCCCTGTTTACAGCAGTCCCTGCAGGAATCTAGTTATTGTTGGCGATACACTTTTCTGTTGACTTAACTGAAGTTTGTTTTAAAAGCTAAATTTGAAAGAACTGCAAGCAGGATAAACTAAAAAATTTTATCGTAAACTTCCGAAACCTTAAAGGTTTTCTGGGGGTTTTGACAAATAGAGTCGAATATAGACGCGACATTACTACAATTGAATTTACAGGTTTTTCTCTAGTCTAGTGGTTTTCGGACGATTTCAGATGATTTTGTATTGTGTTAGTGGCAGACCCGATATAAACCATAAAATATGTGTCTGACCATCCTTCTGGTGCCAAGATTTAAACTATATCTTCTTTGTAGTAACTAATCTAAGTGTTATTGATGACCTTGGTATATAGATAAGAATAAACCTTCCTCTTAATTCCTGTTTTCTAATCAAGTAGTAGGAGTCATTTCCAGTTCTTTGAATATAACCAAATCTCATTGTTTTCCCATCTTGCATAATTAACCGTGTCAGAAGCATATTCAGTTCCACAACATTATTTGTACTTTTGCCGCACAAGTTCTTTTACATATCACACATTAGATATGAGATGTTTCTTGCCACTATCCCATTTGTTTAAGGGTCATCATCTCTCTCCCAGGTTAAAAAGGGTAACCACAGGCATTTCTGTTCCCCCTTGTACCCTTGAAAAGGTCTTTCTCTTGAGATTCGCGCTTCAATTAGGGAGTTCCTCGTTTGTAAGACATTGTTGGTGCGCTGAATCCCACTTCTCAGTTTCTTCTCAAGAGTCATAGAGGGAGGATCTCTTTTGTTTGTGAAGTTGAGGAACTAACGATTCTCTTGACTGAAGTAGTCGAGCCACTTGGCTCCTCAAGAAATAATATATTATTCTCTCTCTCTCTTTTCGATTTTTTTTTTTATGCTTTGTCCTTTAGGCACTAAAGTTTTGAAAGAACTAAGCCTTCCCTTAGAAACCTCAGTAATCTTCTAAAGTGTGCTCAGAACGATGGTCGTTAAATGATTTTAAGTTGCCGGTAATTGGAACTTTTTGTGTCGCTACCGTCAAAAATATCCCCTAAAACTTTAGCCTTTCAAATAATCTTACTCTTATCTGGCTTTCTAGAAATATAGAAAACTAAACTTGTAAATTATCATCAAATTTTGACAATATATAAAACTTTGAAACAAAAAAAAAACTTTGCTTTCATCTTCCTATTAAAGGCCAAGCCAACTTTTGAAATACTGTTTTAACTTTTGAGGTAAACAAGGAAAGACATCCCAGTTAATTCATTCAGGGTAACCATTGCTTTTTTAACATGGTATTTTAACTGCCATCTAAAGCTATAAAAAAATTATATCAATAATGGAATATTCGTGCGTCGTCAGGTATTGATTTAAGCTTTTGAAAACCGATAAATTATGGTTAAAAATACTCAATATCAAATATTACTCAATGGTCTAATATTACTAAACGAGAACAATTAATAATAGCAGTATTACTAAATAACTGTTAAAATATTATTATAAAAAATACTATATAGAAAATTCTAAATATAATTAAATACTACTGCTAAAAAGAATTATCCTACTCAACTATTAATACTAAATAACATCACTAAAATCACTTAACTTAATGTCCTTTGTTATGATCATTTAAAATTAGCGTACTGGTAGTAAGTTTGCTATCGAATTTTATTTTATTTTTATTTTTTATTTTATTTTTTATTATTATTTTTATTTTATTATAGAATTGTTATTTTATCTAATAGAAAAACATAAAATATTTGAAAAAATATTTTTTCCCACAAGAAGACATTCATGGTAACGGCACAATAAACTCTAAATCGTAGCAGTTTCTGTTGGATCTGGGCCACATAGTAACATAACTGTTGATTTTTTTATTTTTTTTTAGTTACCCTTAGTATCTCCTTCTTTGTTCCTAGGTTGGTTTTATCGAAAGAACAGTCACCCATGCTTGTGTAGCCTTCTTTATGACATTCATGGTAACGGTACAGACATTCATGGTAACGGCACAGAAAACTCTAAATCGTAGCAGTATCTATTTGATCTGTGCTACATACTAACATAAAAAATCGATGAGAGCAATCGTGTGATGCACGATGGTGCCAGACACCCACAAACAAAGAATTAAGACATTCATGGTAACGGCACAGTAAACTCTAAATCGTAGCAGTTAAGAAAAAAAATCGATGACAGCAAAGAACGAAATATTTTTCCTTACATCGGAACAAGAGTTACTATCTGCTGAATTTTCGCCCTTTGATTTTTTTAGTTACTCCGAGTATCTCCTTTTTTGTTCCTAGATTGGTTTTATCGAAAGGACAGTCTAAGGGATTTGAGGAAAGACTGATTCAGTTTTAGCTGTGAGGTCTAGCAGTGTATTCCCTAACTTGATTTTATCACTAATTTCAATAAATTGAATAGGAGCTAAAAAAACAAACAAAAAAAAAAACAAAAACGGATGATTCTTTGACAACGGGTGCACATAATTACTTTAGGGGGGGGGGGTGATTAAAGGCTAGAGGCTTACTAGGGGAAGGGACTTGCTAATTAAAATGTGCTTTATTAACATCGTATATTAAGCTTGTTTTATGGTTTTGTATAATTCTGTCCCTTGTGAACGACGGTGGAGGATGCCACGTTTCTGTCGGGTAATACACGATAAGTTTGTAGAACTGTCACGCCGTTAGTAATGCTATGCTTCAAGTTTCTGATTTGACAATTGCTGGGGAGGGGATACTATGCTTAAAAGGTACTTTGTTAAGATCAAATGACAAAGGTTTTCTGTATTTTTTGTTCATAATTTCCTTAAAATTTTGCATCGTGGCTTCCCGTGATGAGCGGTGGAGGATGTCAGCTTTTCTTGCAACCACGAGGAACTAGTTTGTGCTGACACTGTCGACTGCGGCAAGTTCACTTCAGTCGCAAATACCACCTTTCGTTACATGTATACAATTATCTCTCAATGGCACAAATATTGTAGGATTCGGCATTAAGTGGCAAAAAGAAAAAGATAAGGTTTTGTCCAAAGGACTTTGTATGAGCATAGCCAATCCAGGCTCACAATGAGTATGAGTAGGAAGAATGTAGTAAAGGATCCAAATCGCTTAACTCAAAAATAACAACAGGGAAAATTGACGCAAAGTTTGAATGGCTGATTTTAATCATAATGAAATGAAAAGGCTAGCATATTCAAATTGGAGAAAAGGGCGATATTAAAGCTTAGAATAACCAGTAATGACCTTAAGTAAAAGGCTGAGGCAATCACTTCTCATTTGTTCACTCCCTGCTTGCGCTAAAATTTCACCTTTGCTTTGCTGAGAATAAGGATGCTTTACCAAAGATAAAGCTAAATGATTATTCCTTGATTATTTTTACTATCACATTATTATATTATTATATCGCTATAGTATTATAATTACATTGTTATGATTAAAAGGTAAAGGTAAAGGATACGGCATTAGACTTTACAGTCCGTACCGGCGGTGCTGATCTCCGTTTCTTGGCCTTTCAGCCAGGAAGTGCAATGGGGGGTTGGGGGCCAGCCATCCTGTGCTTTCGCACACCCTTCCTGTTTACCTTCCCCAGATTTCTCCAGGTACCCATTTAGAGCTGGGTCGACTCTAGCTAAGCTTACAGAGTCACGCCACTGACCCCCGTCCCAAACTGAAGAATTGGGTACACTGGGATTCGAACCCGCGTCCTCTCAGACAAGGGATCCCGAATCCATTGCACCAACCCACTCGATGATTATTATACTATATTATTATATATAACAGTACTGTTCTATTGTTATATTTTTCTTTTATTATAGTGATTATTACTAACTATTCTGCGATTACTCATGAGACCTTGAGTCTCTAATCTAGATTTATATTATTCTGTTAGCCTGTGTATTTTCTGTGCTCTTGATGGTTTGGGAAATCCTGTTGAAACCTTGTCATGTTTGACGCATAGTTCTAAGAGCAAAAGACGGAGTAAAGTGACTGTCCTTTATTAGAAGATCGTATCAAAAATATGTCTATATTGCATTTGTAAAGTAAAACTTTTAAATTAAATGCAACTCTTGATTAAACAAATGCTCTTCACCTTAAATTAACAAAAAAATTTATTTTGTTAACAATATTAAGAATTAATTCAAACCAATAGCAAAAATAGTAATTATTTTTTTTTTAATGAAGTTGTTATTTTTCTAAAAGTTAACATTTTCTATTTTTTTTTTTGTTTTTTTTTTTTGCCCTCAAAAGTTTTCAGATTTTTTTTTTTTTTTTTTTTTTTAATGTTTCAATTTTATTTTCTTAAAAGCAAATAACCCTTAATATATTTTCGAAATTTGTACTTCATGATCTATTTCATAGCGGTCCCTAGTTATGAAAAATGTTCCAAAAAGTGAGTTGAAAGTTTCGTATAACTAATTTTGATTAATTATAATAACAATTCTTTAACATATAGCTATTAAGTTAACTCCCACTCCTGTTCCGAAATTTAATTTAGCTCCCCATAAAAACGACAAAAATATTTCCTCTTTTGCAAATAAGAATTCCATATTTCCTTTCCAAACATAAAAAACACATTCTAACAAAGATGAAATACAATGTATACACATTCTATAAAGGTTTTGCTCTTTCTATTTTGAAAGTGACAGACTTTCTAAAGTTTTTCCTGTCCTCAAAAAAGCATATAACTCCGGCAATTTAATCTCAGTTCCGCAGCTGTTTAAAACTATATAAAACATTGTCGCCTGTGAACCTGTTTTTCTTTGGTGTTTGCATAGGTCTTGCAATAGAAAATTACAAATACTAGGGACCTTTTTCCCCTTGATAAATAAAATGCATTTCATGTTGGCAACAAAGTTAATTTTAAAGACAAGGGGAAGGAATTCTTTTGATAAAAGGAAATGTATTTATTAATGCAGGTCATCTGTTTACATAGTTTAGGCACAGAGAAACAGAATTTACATGTGAAATATGTTGTGACTAAAAAAATGCTCGTTATTTTTACTGGCTTAAAATTTCACACAAAAGAAATTTCATCAGGCTTTCTGTTCGTTATATTGGCTCAAAATTAAACAATGATGGTAATTTGCTCTACAGACATTAATTAATGAATTAGTTTCATCCCCTTCCCCTAAACGTGCTACGGGAAGAGGTACTGTTTACTGATTTTTCCTCCCCTGTTTCCCTCCTGAAATCAATAATCATGCATAAATATGAACTTGAATTTAAGGTGAAAGCCATGAAGTATTACCTCTGCTCTATCGATTGATCAAGTCTGGGAGTGTATAAATTTTGGTTCTTCTAGATTCAATGCTCAATATTTGGTAACAAGGTTCAGCAAGGTTTCGCGAAGGAGTCTCTCCCTCTCCTAACTTGAAAAATTGTGCTGTTTGGCTTGTCTACCCTCCACCTCGTGAAACTGATAATCATGCATAAATAGGCTCTTTGTAAACTGGAATAGCTAAATTGAGATCATCAATTTAGCTTGAAGCCCTCTCCTCGGATGAACTGGCCCCCAATAATTTCTTATTTATAAGACAGCCCCTGTGATCAGCTTTTTATATTTAAATTTTATTCTTATTCCTTCTGGGTTACAAGTAACCACTCTATAGAGTGCATTAGGTACCAATCTTATTTCAGACTCTGTTAGTTTCTAATACTCAAGGGGAGTCACTTACAAGAAACTTATTCTAATTTAGTCTTCCAGTATTTATCCCTGTCCAACTTTCAAAACGCAAAATCCACAAGTTTGCTGGAAACGAGAAAGCATTTTAGAGAAATATAACTTTTTAGCCAACGGCTGATCGGACATAAATTACAATTTCAGTACAAGACACTCGGCCTAGCTTTAGGCTAAATGTAAAACCAATTCCTTGAACTTTCCCTACCTCGATCTGCAATTAGAGAGTTCAGATCAAGATTCTACCTTGGGGACGAGAGGTGCGGGAAATTGATATTTGAAAAGGAAATTAATCCTATCTGATTCAGATACGTTTAATTGTCTTGAAATATAATTGTGCTGCATATCCAAATTCTAATCTCTGAATGTCTAAACTAATAATCTTACTTCCTTTTAAATCCTATGAAGGATTCCCAGGACAGGAAAGAAGATCAGACTGTAAAAAGGGATCTCTAGAAAATACGTAGACTGGTGAAGGTTTGAAAATCCAGCTTTGACGTGGAAGGCTTTTGAAAATTGAGTAACTGTAGGCAAATAATAAGAATGAATTTGCTGCCAGACTGATGAAATGCGTTCAAACCAATTTTGCGCGTTTAAAACCAATTGTTTCTTGAGAGCCTAATTTTTTTAGTTTAATTCACTTTCTATGACAACCCCCCTCCCGTACTTTCTAGATTGGTAGAATCGGAAAATTCCCTAAAGTCAGCTATTCGATTTATCCTTATTCGAAACAAAATATTTGTAATCGTTCTCTGTGCCCCCCCCCCAGTTAATCCACACAGCGATTTAAAAAAAATACGGACTGGGGAAATGCATTATGGTTTTGGATGGCTGACTTACAGCCTCTTTGTCTAGAGAAGGGGGAGGAAAAATGCGACCGTAATAAACATTTCTAGCATGCAGGGTGAGCGGTAGAACTTAGGAAGATTCTAAAACAGAATGAGAAGCAGTGAGTCACAAGTCAAACTAAAGCTCGACAACCCGACTAAAAAAAAAAAAAAAACTCCTTGCAAAAAAAAATGTTTCAAGTAATGTGTACTATATATGATAATCTGTCATGATTTGTCGATTCATAGCGTCAGTGAGAGATGCAGTAATTTAATTTTTTTTCCTTATTTATAACACATTATTTTGATTCATTTTCTACCAGGTATTTTCTATTTCAGTCATTTTCAGTCAACTACTAAAAGTAGATTATAATCGAGATTAAGCTCAACTAAAAAAAAACCTGGCTAAACAAAAATAATCTGTTTGGATCTGTCGATTGACAGTGCGTTTTAAAGACATACTTCTCAATTTTTTGCAGCCACCTTAAACCTAAAAAGTAGCCTCAGGTTGCAATTGCTCGAAACCTCCACATCGAATTCTTTTTCACTGACGAAATGGATTTTACACTTGAAATCTACATTGTAAATATGCTGTTCCTCAGACAATCTAGATTGTGAAAATGATTGTGAACATTTGACAATCGAGATCATGAGTTTCTGATCTGTATTGTGATTTTGACAATCTTGCTTTGATTGTGAAATAGATTGTGGACATTTGACAATCGAGATCATGAGTTTCTGATCTATATTGTGATTTTGACAATCTTGCTCGAAAACAAGATTGTGGATTTTGCCAGTTCAGGTATCTTTAGTTGTGGTTTTTATAAATTTTGCTGTTCCAAAGTTTGAGGTTAGAAAATTTAGCTGTATTAACTCCTTTTTTCTACTGATATTTCTGAATGTTATTTGAAGAATATGGTTTTGTCCCTGAAAAAAGACTCGTTCATTCAATCAGCATGTCTATGTGCATAAACTCATGCGGAGACCATGCTTATCTTAGGCTCAGGCCAAAGTTTCTTGTAAAACAGGTCCCTAGCTTATATAGAATAGAATATATTTATTCACTACAATAGCTGGAGCTAGCATTAGCATGTCATGAAAAAAATAATTTATACCTTCAAAAACACTCACAGGAAAATTTAAACAAACATTAAAATTTAAACAAACATTATATTTTAATATTTATTGGAAATTATAAAGTTTATCTGCTTTAAAATTATCACTATTTTTATGTTCACCAAGCTTTAGGAACATATTGAGTTATTCAATTAAGCTATTATTATTTTTGTTATTTAAAATTGATCCATGTACTAAATATGTGTCTATGATTTGATCTGGGTTTCTGGTTTGCTTATCTGCCGCTAATGAGTACTTTTAATATAATTCTATATTTAACCCAGTTATTGCTTTTTAGCTTCTGATGTGTAGGTCTTTATCTCGGATAAGGGGTTTAAATATTTTCAGGAGCACTCGAAATAGAAACAAAATGTTTTTATTCTATTTCTAACAATTAATATTATATATTCCTATAGCTTGGTGTCATTAAAAGGTGTGAGAAACTTCTGGTGGCCGGTTGTGATGTGAATAATATATATTAGCAATATGCCAGTCTTCTTGATTTTTAGGGTATTTGATTTTTGGCTTTTTTATGATGGAATCACCCCCAAGATTTTGAAATATACGCCATGAATTAACGCCACTGCTCCTATTCCTGACATAACCAGCATCTACAAGTCTGTTTATGCCTTTCAGTGACACTAAACTGATGAATATAAAATTATTAATTAATTGATGAAAATAAAAACGAAACTTTCTTTTTGGCTGTAAGTTAAGTTGAGAATATTCTAATTTCTCACATAAAAGAAAAACCTGCAAATCCCATCCATATATTCGCGCCTAGTTTGTATATATTTGTGAAGGGGCTTTCTTGATCAGGAAGTTTTTGTCTATATTCTTTGTAGTATCATATACCGAAACGTCCATCTTGATGGAGAATCGCTTCCATATTTTGTTTTAATATTTTATTTTGGAATGTAATATCGACATCTGATCTGACTAACAGATATGAATAGCTGAGGCTGCATGCCAGTGAAGAAACTGAAGGGGATACTAGAGATTTCGTCATTGGAGGGGGGAATCATCAAATTTTAAGGTCCCTCCATGTATACTTGCACACTAGATAAGAACTGCGTTGTCTCGGCTGAACAAAATTAGAATCTAAAAGGGAAACAATTCTTGGTGGTTGAACATTGCTTACAAGAACTTAAAACTGCTTGCTTAATAGACAGTTAAGCGTTGCTCATGTTCGTAAGCAACTCAGGTTCATAAGCAACTTAGGTTCATAAGCAACTTAGGTTCATAAGCAACTTAAGTTCACAAGCAACTTAGGTTCATAAGCAACATAGGTTCATAAGCAACTTAGGTTCATAAGCTTCGAAGATAGTAAAGCTGGAGCATCACTTATACAGCGAAATAAAAGAAAACTTACTGCTTTATGATAGATGGTATTTACTGGTCTTTTCTCAGAATACCACTCGTCTTCTCTGTTTATCAGTTTCACATGCTCACTGGTCTCTTGCCTTTTTGTATATCTTTAGAACAGCTCAGAGTAGAGCCAGAACAGTTCTATTCAGTTAATTACCACAATTATTCCTTGATTATGAGTTTCCGTGATAATATTTAATTTGCTAGTCATTCGTTTTAAGTGGTAGTTTGATCAACATTTTAGTTACATTTTCTTTTTACAACTTGGAACTCAACTTTTGACCTGAGTCACTAGTTAAAATAAGTGTGAAAAGTATCATGCGATTCAATTATTTGGTTTTTACTTTATTTTGAAACGGATCTGATCGTAAGAAAAGCAAAATTAAATACAGAGAAGCTGGGTAAAATTACTTCTTCAGGAAAGATATCTTTGCAGAGAAAGAGAGTGATGTAGACGGGGGGAATTCCCCCCCCGATCCTCCCAAGGAAGGCCCAAAGGGGCAACTGGAAAAAAAGGGAAAAAATGGGAAACAAAAGATGCGCTTTCATGTTTTAATGAACTTTACTTTTTATGAAAGTACCTACTGAACCACCCAGGTCTGGAACCCGGGTGTGCCTTTGCATAAAGTTTTCTTAGCGGCAGTCTGTAATTCAATTACAATATAGCAAACGTACACAGAGGGATTTCTTGAAATATTTAGGTTATTGGACCCTACTCAGAAAAGTTGAAAACATGTGCCCATCGGGGCTAAACCTCCCCTGCAAAAAACCCCTGACACATCCTCACTCCCCCCCTGGATCAAAACTTGTTTGCCAATAACAATAAAATTGTGGCACGAACTGTTTCTTTCAAAGTAGCCTTGTTACTGAGAATATGGTATCATTGTCATTTTTAGGACTTGTTTATCAACTCAAAGTGTTATTACTTTAATATTTCCGTGTTGCATTTAAAATTTTAGGCAGAAAACAAGTCTCTAAATGTTTTTTTCTTCAAATGCAACTTGCAGAATATTCGGTTCAATCCTTAGGTCATTCTATCCCTCCTTCGAAAATTTTGGGGCGCAATTCTTTTGCCACCGAAAAAAATTTAATAATAAAAGTCGAGCCCCCAAAGGTTTTTTTTTCGGGAACAGCCTTTAAGCACATTTTTAAGATTGAATCTACTGGAATTGAAGTTTACATGCTAAAAGTGACAATAATTTAGGCATTTAATGTACAGACACTTGTTCATCTTAAGTGAGAACTTGCTCATTTTAAAAGCATTGCATCGTAATTTCAAAAAGCAATTAACATCCGTCTCTCAGCTTTTACTATTCACTTTTTGTTTCTAAATATCTTTCCATCACGTCTTAATTATTGCTTCTTTCCGCTTCGATGACGTTTTCGCAACTTTCTTAGCAATTCGACAGATTTATACATTCTCTCTTAGTATGTTCCAAATAGTAAAACTTTGTTCCGTGAACTTGTTTGAATTTCATCTCCTCCATGTCTTCCAACCCGCCCTATGAAATACTTTGTTAAAAATAGTCCATCCTGTGAATACCGTGAAGAAGAAAACTTTTTTTAATCATAGAATCTTTTGAAAGCTCTCATGTTGGGGTTTTTAACGAGGCAACTTTCTTAAAAGGCTTTGATTTTAAATAGGATTTGGAACTTTGTTGGATTCATATTTAATTCATGCCTTTTTGTATTATTAATATAAAATTAAGTTATAGTCAATTGAAGATTTCATGTTCCTTTTTTAGTTTATAAATTCGTGAAGCGAATGATGTATACTATAAATACAGAAGTGTTAGATTCAAAATCATTCAAATATTCGTATTTAAATATTCGTTAGTAAGGAGCGACCCGGCTCAATAGTAACCAAAACTCTAAAAAACGGAATTTTGATTCCAATAGCTACATCAAAAGAATTGCATTTTAATACTGATTTTAAATATATAAGTTTCATCAAGTTTAGTCTTACCCTGAGGAAATTTGCCTTATTTTATAAAATAGGGGAGAACCCTGTAAAATTCATAGAATATTAACGAAAATAACACCGTCAGATTCAGCGTATCAGAGAACCCTATTGTAAAAGTTTCAAACTCCTATCTACAAAAATGTGGAATTTTGCATTTTTTGCCAGAAGGCAGATCACGGATGCGTATTTATTTGTTTTTTTTTTTGTTTTTTTTTCCTACGGGTGGTCGTATCGACCCAGTGGTCCTAGAATGTTGCGAGAGGGCTCATTCTAACGGAAATGAAAAGTTCTAGTGCCCTTTTTTCAGTGACCCAAAAAATTGGATGGTACCTAGGCCCCATCCCACGCTAATTATTTTCCCAAAGTCACCGAATCAAAATTCTGAGATAGCCATTTTATTCAACATAGTCGAAAAACCTTATAACTATGTCTTTGGGGACGACTTACTCCCCCACAGTCCCCGTGGGAGGGGCTACAAATTACAAACTTTGACCAGTGCTTACTTATAGTATTGGATATTGGGAAGTGTACTGATGTTCTCAGGGCGATTTTTTGGTTGGGGGAGGGATTGAGAAGAGGGGGTATGTTTGGGGAACTTTCCATAGAGGAATTTTCGTGGGGGAAGACGATTTCTATGAAGGGACCACAGGATTTTCTAGCATTATTAAAAAAAAAAACAATGAAAAAATAAATATGAAAAAGTTTTTTCAACTGAAAGTAAAGAGCAGCATTGAAACTTAAAACGAACAGAAATTATTACGTATATGAGGGTTTTCACCTCCTCCTAATACCTCGCTCTTTGCGGTAAAGTATTTTTAGTAATTTCAACTATTTATTCTACGGCCTTTGTGATTCAGGGGATATTCTTAAGGAATTGGGACAAAATTTAAGTTTTAGCGTAAAGAGCGAGATACTGACGAGGGGGTGAACCCCCTCATATATGTAATAAAAACATGTGAATACAGAAGTTCGTAGCGTAAGCTAATTTGTAAGTTTTTTACTGTTTTAAAAGGTAGAGTTGAGAGAAAGAGTCAAACTTTAGCGTAAAGAACAGGGCGTTGATGAGGGAACAGCTCCTTTCATATACGAAGTAATTTCTGTTTTAATGTTGCTCCTTACTTTCAGTTAAAAAAAAACTTGTATTTTTTATTTAATTAAGAATAAAAGGTAATTTGAAGAGAATTAACTTTCTATGTAGTAAATGGTAGTCTTTTGAAGGCATTTTAAGGATTTATGAGAAGTCCATAGTTCCAAGTTCCAAATAAGTCCATAGATACAAAAGGAATGGTTGGACCTCTAAACTAAGTGCCGAATGCTTTTAACACTATTGACAGGGCCATATGCAGGTTTCCTTTTCTTGGTGGGGGGAGGGGTGTACAAGCAAAGGCTTTACAGAATTCAAATATATATGTATATATATATATATATATATATATATGTTTTTAACTACGTGAAACATGTGAATATACAACATTCTTCGCTGTCCCATTGTCTGTGCATATAAATAGATTGTCAGGTTTACTGACTCTTGAACATGCAACATATAATTGTCCATGGGAAAAACAATCCGTATTCAGATCTATACCTCATTATTCTAATGATGTGTCCCTGTGTCCTGGTCGTCATTTATATTCCCTGTGTCCCGGTCTTCATTTGTGTCCCGGTATCCCAGTTTGTAATTTCTCTTTGAGTGTCCCGGTCGTCATTAATATTCCCTGTGTCCCGGTGTCCCGGTCGTCATTTGTGTCCCGGTCTGTAATTTCTATTCGAATAATCCCTGTGTCCCGGTCGTCATTTATATATCCCGCCTGTGCCCCCGGCGTCCCCGTTGTAGTTGTGTCCCTATGTCCCGGTCGTCATTTATATTCCCTGTGTCCCGGTCGTGATTTGTGTCCGGGTGTCCCAGTCTGTAATTTCTCTTTGAGGTTCCCGGTCGTCATTTATATTCCCTGTGTCCCGGTCGTCATTTGTGTCCCGGTGTCCCGGTATGTAATTTCATCAGTTGACAAACATGACGTCAGTCGACAAACAACTTCATGACGCATACAGCTCAATCCTTATAATGACGTCAGTCGACACACAAACATGACGTCACTCGACACACACACACACAGACAACTTATTTATATATATATACTAGCTGTTGGGGTGGCGCTTCGCGCCACCCCAACACCTAGTTGGTGGGGGCGCTTCGCGCCCCCCCCAAGCCCCCCCCGCGCGCGTAAGTCGTTACGCGCCATAATAGTTACGCGCCATTGTAGTTGTGTCCCTTTGTCCCACCTGTGAATATAGATATATATATATATATATATATATATATATATATATATATATATATATATATATATATATATATATATATATATATATATATATATATATATATATATATATATATATATATATATATATATATATATATATATATATATATATATATATATATATATATATATATATATGGTTTTAACTACGTAAAACTTGCGAATATACAACATTCTTTGCTGTCCCATTGTCTTTGCATATAAATAGATTGTCAGGTTTACCGACTCTTGAACATGCAACATATAATGGTCCATGGGAAAACAATCTGTATTCAGATCTATACCTCATGATTCTAATGATTGCCCTTGAGCTTTGTTGATGGTGATTGCTAATCGACCATTCCCTGTCCCGGTGTCCCGGTCGTCATTTACATCCCCCTGTTTCCCCCGGTGTCCCCGTTGTAGTTGTGTCCCTGTGTCCCGGTCGTCATTTATATTCCCTGTGTCCCGGTCGTCATTTGTATCCCGGTGTACCGGTCTGTATATACATTCGTTTTTTAGTTTTGTTTTTCTCCTTTATTTTTTTCCTTTTTTTTTCTTTTTTAGTTTATTTAGATTTTTAGATTTTTTAGTTTTTTTATTAGTTTTTAGTTTTTTTTTCTTTTTAGTTTTTTTGTAGTTTTTACCTTCTTTTTAGTTTTGTTAATTTTTTTTTTTTACTTATGTCCTGGTCGTCATTTATACTCCCTGTGTCCCGGTGCTTTGTTGATTGCTAATCGAACATTCCTTTTGTCCTGGTCGCTTTCTCTTTGAGTGTCGTCATTTATTTTTTTCTTTTTTAGTTCTTTTAGTTTTTACCTTTTTTAGTTTTTTTTAGTTTTTTAGATGAAAATTTTTTTTAGTTTTTTCCTTTGTTTCTTTTTAGTTTTTTATTGGTTTTTACCTTTATGTTAGCTTATTTTTCAGTTTTTTCCTTTTTTTTAGTTTTTTTTTATTTTTTATTTTTTTAGTTTTTTACCTTTTTTTAGTTTTTTTAGTTTTTTTAGTTTTTTTAGTTTTTTAGCTTTTTTACTTTTTTTATTAGTTTTTAGTTTTTTTGTAGTTTTTGCCTTTTTTTAGTTTTTTCAGTTTTTTTTTTAGTTTTTTATTGGTTTTTACCTTTATTTTAGCTTATTTTTCAGTTTTTTCCTTTTTTTTAGTTTTTTTTTAGTTTTTAGTTTTTTTAGTTTTTTACCTTTTTTTAGTTTTTTTAGTTTTTTTAGTTTTTTAGCTTTTTTATTTTTTTTATTAGTTTTTAGTTTTTGCCTTTTTTTTAGTTTTTTTAGTTTTTTAGCTTTTTTATTAGTTTTTAGTTTTTTTTGTAGTTTTTGCCTTTTTTTAGTTTTTTTAGTTTTTTAGCTTTTTTATTTTTTTTATTAGTTTTTAGTTTTTTTTGTAGTTTTTGCCTTTTTTAGTTTTTTCAGTTTTGACGTCACCTGATCCAGTTTTTTCAGGTGACGTCACCTGATCCACGATCCACAGATCCACAGACAACTTATTTTTATATATATAGATAGTTTTTTTTTTTTACTTATGTCCTGGTCGTCATTTATACTCCCTGTGTCCCGGTGCTTTGTTGATTGCTAATCGAACATTCCTTTTGTCCTGGTCGCTTTCTCTTTGAGTTTCGTCATTTATTTTTTTCTTTTTTAGTTCTTTTAGTTTTTACCTTTTTTAGTTTTTTTTAGTTTTTTAGATGAAAATTTTTTTTAGTTTTTTCCTTTTTTTCTTTTTAGTTTTTTATTGGTTTTTACCTTTATTTTAGCTTATTTTTCAGTTTTTTCCTTTTTTTTAGTTTTTTTTTATTTTTTATTTTTTTTAGTTTTTTACCTTTTTTTAGTTTTTTTAGTTTTTTTAGTTTTTTAGCTTTTTTACTTTTTTTATTAGTTTTTAGTTTTTTTTGTAGTTTTTGCCTTTTTTTAGTTTTTTCAGTTTTTTTTTTAGTTTTTTATTGGTTTTTACCTTTATTTTAGCTTATTTTTCAGTTTTTTCCTTTTTTTTTTAGTTTTTTTTAGTTTTTAGTTTTTTTAGTTTTTTACCTTTTTTTAGTTTTTTTAGTTTTTTTAGTTTTTTAGCTTTTTTATTTTTTTTATTAGTTTTTAGTTTTTTTTGTAGTTTTTGCCTTTTTTTAGTTTTTTTAGTTTTTTAGCTTTTTTATTAGTTTTTAGTTTTTTTTGTAGTTTTTGCCTTTTTTTAGTTTTTTTAGTTTTTTAGCTTTTTTATTTTTTTTATTAGTTTTTAGTTTTTTTTGTAGTTTTTGCCTTTTTTTAGTTTTTTCAGTTTTGACGTCACCTGATCCAGTTTTTTCAGGTGACGTCACCTGATCCATCCACAGACAGACAGACAACTTATTTTTATATATATAGATAGATATATATATATATATATATATATATATATATATATATATATATATATATATATATATATATATATATATAGGATATATATATATATATTATATAAGAAGCTGTGTTATCACACGCGCTTGACTAGAGCTTTGAATTACATTCTCTGTTACTTTATTTTTTCAAGTGGCATGTGTTATACCGATAATCTCAGTACTGAAGCGATGTTTGGTTAAGGGTACTAGAAACTCCCTTTTCTCATTCGACGGTCTTCTTCCTCTCCCCAGAAGACCAGAAATACGTTAAAAGTGGAAATTTTAGTGATGTCTCCTAAGATTATGACACTTCTATGTCAGTATTTTCAAATACTCACCTTCCTTCCATTAGAAACATTTAGCTCGACTTTAATTAGTCTTGTATTTTCTCTTTACACTACCCTAGCTGCTTACTATATTTTGTCGCTTCCCTTATTTTCAACCTAAAGGTGCTATGAAAATCCGTCGCTAAATTGTGTGCACGGGACTGCCGTGTCCCCACGGTCAAGGAGAATGAGGATTCATATCTCTATCCCTCCAGTTCGTGTGTTAGAGTAATAAACATATAATATTTTGAAAAAAAACGACTAAGAATTCAGGCAAACGCCTAAAAAAGACTCTGGACACACCTAATAGGACAGGAGGCTGGTAGTTAGGAGGAAATTGAACCTGGGCTTTGCATGGAGCTCATCTTTTGTCCAATGACGATTTTATCTATAGATTTTTGCATGTAAGCTCCTAAACTTAATTGAACACGATTTATAACGAGTTAAATCAGGCCAGTAAGTAATTAAAAGTTATCTTGCAATAATCTCGGAAATAAGAAATAGAATTCGGTTAGGATTCATGAAATGTTTGTCATTGGCGTCCAGCTTCCGCCAGTTCCGGACCCAAGTATTTTTATGATTTTTATGGATTTATTATAGTTTCATATTATAAGTGTAAAACAGGTGTATATGCTTCTTCTGATTCAAGTGTTAGTCTAGTTTATCGTATGCCCCCTCCCCCACCCAAAAAATCCTACGTACGTGTTTGGAAGGTGTCATAATTCAACTCTTGATGTCACAAGATTTCTATTGAGCCTATTCATTACTTTCCCAGAAATACGTGTAACCAGAGTCCTTGAGGACACAAATTTGATCAAGTGCAGGAATAGGAAACTACACGGAAAATGCGAGGAATTACAGAAATAATCTACAAATATCGGTTAAGGGGTTATGGGTCTGAAGAGCCACATCCCCTGTGGACGCGCCTAGTTTTACCAGTCATTTAACTTTATACATTATTAAATGCCTTAGAGAACATCAATTTTGCTTAATAAAGAGTAATCAATTTGCCCCCTCTTGCTTAATTATTCATCAGACCCTTTAAATTCTCTAAAGATGCTTTATAATTCAAGAGCTATGTTGGCAATTCTTAATTTTTTTGACACGGTGTCAAAGCTCCGCTTTTCCTCCTACAATTTGCGGGTCAACTTTGTCACAGTGATTTTTTTTTTCATCGGTGAAATGTCTTCTTATTTCATGCTTGTAAAAAAAAACTAAAAGTAGTCTTTATACGTTTCTACATTGTATGCACCTGATCAAAAGAAAAAATGTAGATGTTGCAAATATTTACAGGCCGCTACATTGACAATGTACACGTTGCAAAATTTTTGTCATTGATTCCTTCTCTTCGAGGAAATTTTTATTTTGTTCGGAGAATTTTTTTTTTCAATTATAAAAAAAGAAAAAGATATGCGGGCTGTTCCTACTTCTAGAAACTCATTTTTTTTTTTTGCCTGCTGAGACTTGGCCAAACATGAAACAAAAAAAAAAAAAATGAAACTAAAGTCTAACTGTATCCCCGGACTCCAAAGAGCCCCTCAAAAACCCGTAATTAAGCACACTGGCTGTTAAGTATCAAGTAATACACAAATCCACTATATTTTGTCAACTTAGTGAGAAATCGGCGTGGCTTGGACACTGTATCTCATTCCAAAATTTTGAGGTTAATTGTCAGTGTTGCCAAGTTGAATTTTGAAATAAATAAGCAGAACTATTTAGTTAAGTTTGGCAATACTTTTCAATAGTAACAATTCAAACAGTAACAATCTTGATTCCAAGAAATAAATACACATTCAAAGAAAAGTCATACCTTCTTCGGGTGTTAGATGTCATGTAATGAAAAATCGCTGATTTTTCACCTGTGTTTCTTTTTTTTAAACTTGGCGCGCAGCTTTTTCTTTAAAAAGTGAATTTACGATCTATCGTATTTTTTAAAATATAAATGGTTTTGAATCACCCTTCCAGACAATCAGATTTCGTTTTTCACTGTCTTTGGCATACACTTTGAAGGAAATAGTTAAACATTATTAAGATCTTACTTTGTTGAGAACTTGTTTATTATCGAAAGCGGTTCTGATTATTATTAACCATGAATTGTAGGATGAAAATTAAGCCGTTCTTGGAGAAACTTTATAGGGGGGAGCACAAAGCTGCCTTTCGTCAAGTTTTAGAAAGTCCTGTTGAAATCAAACTTTGTTTCTGGGACCGTTCCATTTTGACGACTTTGTAACTGAAATTAAAGCAAAGTTTTGATGGGAGCCATATTGGAATAGAGTTTTGTCTTAAACTTTTCTGAACCCTTGGAATTTCAGAGGGATTTTGTGTGAACATTATAGATTCTTGAAAATTGCATGGGAACAGGAAAACATTTACTTTTTGAAAATATGTTATTGCGAACTGGATTTTATTTTTTTTTGTAAAAAAGAAGGAAAATTTAAAGTGAAAAATGCGGTTCAGAAAGCACAAGTAAATAATGGAAATTATATGTATTTTATAATAAAAAGTATTCTATTTAACTTTTTATCTACTTTTGACCTCTTGCTGAAAGTAATGATTTTCTTTTTCTGAAATACCAGTGATCTCTTAGGTTGACCTTTAACGCAAAAATGATAGGTATCAGGAAAAAAAGAAAGAAGAACGTGTTGTATTTTGAAAGTAGTATTTAAATTTAAATTAGGATAATTTCCTGAAACAGGTAAAATCATTTTCACTCTAAAAATGCCTCAGTTTATCAATTACTGGAAAACTCAAAATTAATCTGCAACGCAAAAATAATGGATACCAAGAAAAAAGAAAGAAAAACGGATTGTATTTCTGAAATTAGAATCAAAAGTTGAATTACGACAATTTTCTAAAAAAGTAAAAGCATCTTCAATCCAAAATGCCTCAATTTGTCAGTTACTGAAAAATTAGACAACAAAGTTTTTTCTCTGATTTAGATTCAATATTCTTTAACTTAAAAAAAGAGAAGTTTATAAAGCATGATGAATAATTGTTTCTCTTTTCAGATATACAGAAAGCACTAAGGCGCGATGGGGCAGCTGGAATGAAGGCGAAAAGGCTCTGTGATACGACTAGAAAGAAAACATAGGGAGCGTAATTTGCTCAAGTTAAACGCAGTTACTTCTTTTCCTTTACGTGAAAAAAGTAGTCCTACAATTTTTTCGTTTCAGTGTGCGCTTTGAGCGCAAAAAAAGCGCTTTGCTTATTGGCTTTGTGCCATTTTTATGTTCATGCTGCCTTTAGCCTATCTGCGACCACCATTTCTTTGCTCAGCAGATGGCTTTAGTGTATATAGTTTATGGTTGTGATGAGTGACTGTATTCAGCTTTAAGAATAAGTGTTTCTTAAATTCAGAGAAGAAAGAAGACAGTGCGTATTAAACTCACTACATATTGAGCAGTGGGGCTTTCATGAACTTGTATACGGATCTAATTGCTGAGAGTGAATAAGTCTGAAAAAGTATGCTTTTTTACTTAAGCTCGAGAAATTTAAAAATTGCTTTATTCGTTTTTATGTTTTTTCTAACCAAAGAGAGTTTATAATCAGTGTGTACTTTACTAGCAAATGTAATTCATATAGACATTTATTTGGGTCATTAGCTCCTGCTTAAAAGGATGTTATGCAGTCCAAAATCACTGAAAATGTGTTCGAATAAGGTGGAAAAGACGAAAAAGAATTGAAAAAATCCTTTTTCCATGTATGACTTTTTGTCATACCCCAACGCCATTCCACTTGGATGTAAATCTTTATAGATTACCCTAATCTAATATTAAACTTACCTTTTTATCGTTCAATTGGCTTACCTTGTCCTCAACTCGGAACCACTAAAAATGGGAAAGCAATGCTAATTACATATTTAGTTAAGGGTGAAATACACAGATCATTCAGTCTAATAGGATCAATGGCTTCCATTAACCTAGTTAATACGGATTTTTTTTATATCATCTTGTGATCCCACAAAAAGCTACCTTCTTCGATTTCCAAAGAATTCGCTAATCTATCAAGCAGAACACATATTTAATTGATTTAAAAAAAAAATATTTAGAATGATTTAAAAAAATATTCTGGTTGTTTCGAAATTGTGAAGTTTTTAAGGCAGTATTGCAATTTGGCAGAGTTGTCGCGTTCAACCATGAAAATACATAAGTAAAAATATTTAATTGAAATTGACGCGCTTCTCATCCATAAAAATTCAAACATTAGCAATTTGTTGAGTTCTCAAAGACAATTGATTTTAAAATACTTAATTTTAAATGACCTCTATCAAATAAGTTATTATGCGTGGTAACACTCGGTGTCACAAGTGGTGCTCTTCTTGTCGTAAACTCATTGGAGTTAACAATCCTCTTGGTTTGGATGATCTGTGGCGGAATTTTTGAAGTGGAATACGTCTACGCAAGATCTCATTCTTTTACCCTAACTTGTACCTGAAATTATGTTACCTGACGTTTACCTTCATAACTAATAAATGTATCTTAGCCTGTCACGTTAACTTTTCGGTAATAAACAGAAAGTTTAGTTAAAACATTTGGGACTCGCTGGAATTTTTATTTGTTAGTTATGTAGCTGTAGTTCTGTTGTTTCTTCATTGGTTTTTGATGTTTCCCACCAACTTGGAGTTAAAATAACCATTTCTTCTCAGTAAAGAAATATTAAAGTTGGGTTGGGATTGAAACAGGGTTCACCAGCGTTACCTAATGTTTCTGATTCAAGAAATTTTCTGTTTATGTACTTGCAACGCTGTGATTATTGGCTAGCCGTTTTGTCGCTATTAGACGGTACCGATTCATATGCGTGCCAGTATCTTACCGAAACTTGCATAAGTACCTTTGTTGACAATAGCTAGGATCGCCTGTTATTAGTTAAATTGATTTTTAAACGTAGACGGTGTTTTTTTTTTTTTTTTTTTTTTTTTTTTTTTTTTTTTTTTTTTTGCTGTCATTATTACTTTGCGATGTAATGACAGTTTTTTACAAAAATTGTTTAAACTCCCTTTTATTTTAACTATAGTAAGTACCAAGGGACCAAAATAAGTATCGATAAACTTTTAATTTCATTTCACATTAATTCCTATAAATAATACTTGTTTAATATGTACAAAAAAAAGCATCAACAATTTTCAAAAATTTTAAAAGCAGTCATAGAATTCAAAGTTTTCTTTGAATTCTGTTTTTTTTTTCTAATATACATCTTTTAATCGCAATTCATTTCTGGAATTAATGATTATTATGATTATTATGAATCAATGATCATTCTCAAAACCATTAAAATGTGAGAGAAGTAGTTTAGTTTCTCATATTAGAGCCATTCATAAGCCGAATCAGTAAATCGCTCTGTCATAGCAAACGCTTATATATAATAATAATGAAATAATAATAATAATAATGTAGTAATACAATAAAAATAATATCTAGTAATATGTAATGAAGTAAATAATAATAATGAAATAAAGGTATGGGCACCATGGGTGCCATATTTTGAAAAATACCTTTGATGTTCATAAAAAAATGTCCGTCCTCAGCCTTCGAAAAATTCTTTTTTTCCACCTCCATTTTTTGTAAATTTATGCCGCTGATTAGTACCCAAAAATAATAAAAGCAATATGGCCATTGAATAACAGATTTCCGTAAACCCATTAACTCTAGGCATAAACCATGGATGTCAGAAATACAGCCTACGTGTCATTAGTTGCCCCTAGAGTGTCGTGACATTGTTTGCAGTGTTTGCAATGGCACCTACACAAGAACTTAGTTCGGTAGGAGGATCTAGAATTTCGGGTAGACAGTACAAGTCTCCCCTCCCCAAAAAAAGTAAATTATACAAAGAATGGGAAAATATGACACGTATTGTAAAAACACGAATATTGAGGGGACAATCGACACAAAGAACATGCTTATTTGAAGCATCTATGGGCTATTCTTATTTACTTCACTTGTTTGTTTTCAAAAGTTAAACCAATATAGCAAATGTCATTCTAGGTTTACATATGGACATTTTAAGCTAAAGATCAAGATCCATAATGTGATTTTGATATCAAGCTTTGATGACCTATTGAAACTAAAAATATCCTAAGTATCTTTGTGTTTGAAATTCTCGCCTTTTTTTTTTTTTTTTTTTGTTGACTTTTTCAAACATCCGTGCCACCTTGATTTACCTCGATGTTTTCGAAAAATAAGAATTTAATTAAGTTATTGCCTAAATACATTTCGAAAGACAATTTCATGTCATGGAGATTTGGCTTTAAAATCCCTAAAGTAAGCTTTGGTGTAACGAATAAGCAAAAGACGAATATTCCAACCACTTTCATGGCTGTATACAGGGGGGAGGGTGTACCCAGTCGTGACCCCCCCCTTGTTTAATCGATTTAACGCGTGAATGGCTCTTTCAAAATATTTGATAGAAACTATATAAAATATTTAATAACTTTCCAATATTTCCAAATTGAAAGCTAAATTTATATTTGGAGTTCTAAGCAATATTTTCTGTTCTAAATAATTTTTTTGCGACCAATTTATTTCACCATTTTTCTACTGTGTAAGCAACGCTTTCCCTATTTAAAGGTGCAGCCAAGGTTGAACAACTGAATGGATTCTTCTGATTTGTGCTCCTTTCCCCTACAGGATTTATTCTGGATATGGCTCTGTGTAGTAGCTTTAATTGCACCTTAATTGTATACTGAAATAAACCACATTACCTACAGATTAGTCAAAGAATTTCTTCTACATTTGAGTGCACCATGCTTTAATTTTTGTTCAAGTTTGACCGATAGAAAGTTTAGAAAGTTTATTTTCTAAGACTTATTCTTGGGGCTGTTCCATCGTTCTTCTATTTTTACCATAAGCTACCAAGATTTACTGTAATTATTTTGACTTTCAAAATTTGAAAGTATTAGGTTTAACCTCTCACTATTTTAATTACAACTTAATGTAGTTATCTACTGCTTACCATGGTAAGTGATACTACCTACTGATTACAATTGAAAAGAATTGAAATTGAAAAGAAAATACGACATAGCTTTCAATATATAATATTGACGGATTTATACTTGTGTTTACTTCTAGTCTGTTAAGCTGACTCTATATTCGTTGAGTTAAAAGCTACCATATGCGTTTCACCAGCCTAGCAATTCGCAAAGTTATCAACCATGGTAACACAAATTCTGGAGGTACTGGAACAGCCCTGTAGTCTTAAATTTGTAGATTTTTGTTTTAACTGTGTTTCTAGTGTTTGGCTATTGTAATTGTATTTACTGAATGAAGTATAAGAATACTTTCGAATTTACTGTGTTTATAAGGGATGATTTTCCAGTGTTGATTGGTCGTCCGAAATGAAGATACAGAAAGTCCGAAATTCATGGTTTTAACAGTTTGAATATTAATCTAAAAGGTGATGTGTGTCGAAAAATTGGCAAGCAGCAATTATTTTTAAAAATGCATTTTTTTTTATGATTCTTTAGGCTTGTCAAGCAGTTTTGGCTGTAAAAAAAAATTGGCAAGTAGCTGGTTTCGTAAATTGTTTTTGAGGGATTTTTCAGAATTTTTAAGTAGTTTTTCTCGCCATTATCAATCACTGTATCAAGGCGAATAACCTGGGCAACCTTATCTTACGTAAAATTGTTCAAACGGACTTTGTGCGTTTTTATTTTTGACGGCCATGTTTGCTATAACATCTATTTTCTTTTGATGGGTGATTGTTTTTAAACGATGAAGTTTTATTTTTTTTTTTTTTTTTAGTTTTTTATTTGTTCATATTTTTGTCTTTTTTGTTTGAAGTTCTGTAAACCTGTTGCTACAGACTTTGTATTTTAAGCGCCTCATGTATTTGAGACGAGGTAGTTGTCCCCTAGAAAAAATAAATCTTTTAGTTTTTTCAAACGATTTGGTGTAGTTCAGTCATAATCTTCAAAATATCCCCCCCCCTCCCTCCCTCCTGGAAAGTCCAACATTTTATGTAAGGTCACTTGGCCGAGTTTTTGGACTTGTAGAAAAGAGTTGCGGGATATTTTTTTCTTATGATTCCACTTTTGTTAATAACGTCTTACTTGAGCTATACTGAAAACTACGTATTACTTTTCAATAGAAGACTTTCTTTTTTCATATCAGTAGGATATCTATAAGGGGTTACTCTTTCTCTTTCTTATTTGATATGTGTTCTACAAGTACATTGTTCATGCAAGAAGTCTGATAGGAAAAAGAGTATAGTATTAACAAACTAAGCCAAAACTAACTTGCTATGTAATCTTATTGATAGAAATGGTTCTACTGAAAGGTAAAAAGAAAATTTCTGATCTGGTCAGTGTTAATGCCAAATGGAAAGTCTTGGTGACTTTTCATCACTATTTGATGAGAGCACAGCAAACGGCAGAGAGTGAAAAACAGACCACCTGAAAAAAAAATTACTGCTTGCTGTTTTTTTTTTTTTTGTAATTTTCTGTACGCGGACAAGTAGCCATTGTAAATTGCTTTCGTGACAAAGGGGACTTAGCTTAAAAGGAAGAACATGAGTATATCCAAAATCATGATTTGTACGCTGTTGAGATAGGAGCATTTCAGTGACAGATCGGAATGCTATTTCTTCAAAGTGATCGAGGATCCTTAGAGTTTTAATTCAGCCTTATCATTTTGAATTTTTGTCAAATTTTGGGCTAAATTGACGACTTCTAAAGAAGCGTAGAAAATAAAATTGGCAACTACTCTGGTGTATTAAAGATTTGCTTGATCTTTACGAGTTCTTATCTACGTGTTTTGGGTTGATCTATTTGTCAAATCACTTACGCACCACAATCCTGGAGGAAGCAGGAAAGAGAAATCCTGAGAAGGAGAAAGCAGGGTCGAAAATATCAAAAATGCACTTTTTTTACTGACTAGCCAGCTTTCTTATATACTAATACTACCGTTTATATCGGAGGACACGTGGTCAGTGACGGTACTCCTAGGTATCAAGACTGCAGATTAAATTTGGTGAGGTTAGCAATAGACGGAAAAGTAGCCCTTTTGAGGATCCCATTAACCCTTAACAGTAGTTTTGTGTCAAAATCATGAAAGAATTACTTGAAAATTTGTCTTTTTTTGTTTTTGTTGTCCTTTATAAGTTTTTTAGTAAAATCTTTTTATTACCAAATAATAATTGAGATAAAATTAGATAGTATTGCCCACCGAATAGAAAACGTCTCATAGCAGCGATGAACGATTACAGACATATTTCCTCTTGGTTTCCACAATCCTTCCGGTTTTGCCTTATTTTCCTTCTTCTCTGTATTTGAGGCCGGTTATATATCTGATAGTAGGTAGTTGCTTTGGGAAGCTATGTCTGCGCTAATTTTTAAGCGGTGTTAACTTCTTATGCCCATTCCCATGTCAAATCCAAAAGCTGACAATTTTTGTTGATTAGTAATCAAAAACCTTTATTGATTCCTGCGTTATAATTTGCGTAGTTGCGAAATGTTATTTTGAGGTATATATATATATATATATATATATATATATATATATATATATATATATATATATATATATATATATATATATATATATATATATATATATATATATATATATATATACATATATATATATATATATATATATATTATTACATAATTGTAGATTTTTTTGCGGATGTCCTCGAATCTGAATTTTCGTTTCCTCCTTAGATGAACCGGCTAGGCTTCAATTTTGAAGTACCTGGGGTATGAATTTGCAGAGGTAATGGAAGTTAAATCACATAGAAGTAATAATTTATAAACTGTCTTTGGCAAGCATTATTTTAAAATATTCTTTATCCAGACTTGCGTGCTAGGAGCACCAGAACGTGCAATCGATACATATTCACTTTCACTAAAATCAGACGTGACTAACCTCAAAATGACGAATTTCAACCGTATCTTAAAAAAAAATGAAAAGTTCCTTCTTTTTTCTAAACCTTTTTACTGGTGTAACTTTTTTTACTCCCTAATTTATTTCTGAACATAATTTAGTATTTTGAATGACTGCAATAAGATTGCTTGAGGATGAAAACTATATAAATATATGGAAAGTATGAAATGTTTCAGATGGGAATAAATAAAACAAACTCATCAATGTTGAATTGTCGGTAATATAAGTTCATGCTCTTTTTCATGAATTTATTCTATTAAATAATGTTTATTTTCTAAAACTAAAAGATAACACACCATAGATTTTTTTTTCTGCTTGGGGCTCACAGAAAGCAGAATTTTTTTTTGGCTTGGGACTCGCACAACTTAGAATGGACAGAATATGCAGTTACCCCCCACTTTCTTTTATTTCTATTTGTTGCTCCCTTTTTTACTTCGCATTTCTTTTTTTACAATTTTTGAAGTTTCTAAGGATAAGCGTATTTGAAGTTTGAATCCGAAAGTTTCATGAGTGCAGCCTTCTTTTGATTGTACATTGTGTTTTTCCTCTTTGGCAAGTCGTCAAATATTGGGGTAACCCCAGCAAAATATCATACGAGACAGCCTTATGAGTAGATAGGTGTTTTTAAGGACTGTGAGTGATTTGCGCTGATTTGGGTGAAAATTGTATTTATAACATATATTTTGTACCTTCGTCTTTATATGTCGATTTTTTAGTGCTTATTGTGACTTATGTGAGTTCCCTACAAAGGGATAAATCTTGTACTAACTTCTTTTCAGATTGCGAGTTTAACTGCTACTATTTGTTGTCGCAATTTGTTATTTCATGCTCAGGCCAAATAAAGCCTTTGTATATCTGCTTTTGTCTTTACTCTAAATAATTTCTATAGATTTTGTAGGCCTATTCCCATTAATCAAACAGTTCGTGGTAACGAACTGTAGTAAGGAGCGACCCGGCTCAATAGTAACCAAAACTCTAAAAAATGGAATTTTGATGCCAATAGTTACATCAAAAGAATCGCATTTTAATCGTGATTTTAAATATATAAATTTCTTCAAGATTAGTCTTACCCGTCAAAAGTTACGAGCCTGAGAAAATTTGCCTCATTTTAGAAAATAGGGGGAAATACCCCCTAAAAGTCATGCGATCTTAACGAAAACCATCAGATTCAGTGTATCAGAGAACCTTATTGTAGAAGTTTCAAGCCCTTATCGACAAAAATGTAGAATTTCGCATTTTTTGCCAGAAGACAAATCACGGATGCGTGTTTATTTGTTTTTATGTTTGTTTTTTTCCCCAGGGGTGATCGTATCGACTCAGTGGTCCTAGAATGTCGCGAAAGGGCTCATTCTAACGGAAATTAAAAATTATAGTGCCCTTTTTAAGTGACCAAAAAAATTGGAGGGCACCTAGGCCCCCTCCCACGCTCATTTTTTCCCCAAAATCGCCGGATCAAAATTCTGAGATAGCCATTTTATTCACCATAGTCGAAAAACCTAATAACTATGTGTTTGGGGATGACTTACTCCCCCATAGTCCCCGTGGGAGAGGCTGCAAATTACAAACTTTGACCTGTGTTTACATATAGTAATGGTTACTGGGAAGTATACAGACGTTTTCAGGGGGATTTTTTTGGTTTGGGGGGAGATTTGACGGGGGGGCTACGTGGGAGGATCTTTCCATGGAGGAACTTCTCATGGGGGAAGAGACTTTCAATGGAGGGGGCGCAGGATTTTCTAGCATTATTTAAAAACAACAATGAAAAAATAAATATGAAAAGTTTTTTCTACTGATATTGAGGAGCAGCATTAATACTTAAAACGAACAGAAATTATTACGCATATGAGGGGTTTACCTCCTCGTAAAACCTCGCTCTTTACGCTAAATTATTTTTGGTAATTTCAACTATTTATTCTACGGCCTGTGTGATTCAGGGGTCATTCTTAAGGAATTGGGACAAAATTTAAGCTTTAATATAAAGAGCGAGGTATCGACGAGGGGTGAGCCCCCTGATATACGCAATAAAACATACGAATATAGATGTTCGCTACATAAGTTAATTCGTAAGTTACGTATATTTTTTACTTATGAAAACGTTATTAAAATTTAAAAGTTATAGTTGCCTTTTTATGTAATCAAAAAATTGGAGGGCAACTAGGCCTCCTCTCTCGCTCCTTTTTTCTCAAAATCCTCCAAATAACTATGAAAAACCCATTTAGTCCAAAAAAATTAATATGCAAATTTCGTTTTAATTATTTATGCGCGGAGAGCCAAGATCAAAAATTGCATTAATTTAAAAACGTCTAGAAATTAAACAAAAAAAAAGTTTTTTTAAATGAAAGTAAGGAGCGACATTAAAACTTAAAACGAACAGAAATTACTCCGTATATGGAAGGGGCTTTTCGTCCTCAGCGCCTCGCTCTTTACGCTAAAGTTTTTTTTAAATTTTTAAGAAGTCGAGTTAAGAGAAAGAGTCAAACTAATGTCGCTATTACTTTCATTTAGAAAAACTTGTTTTTTTTTTGTTTAATAAGGTAATTAAGGCCTTCCAATGTAATACTACTATTAGCAACTTATCGCAGCACAAAGCCACCCGAATTCATCACTGAGCACAATTTCAAGTTTTTTTAGACGGGTTTGAACCACAGTCTCCAGAGTTTCCAAGTTAGACATTATACATTACGCCTGTGATTCCCAACACAGGGCATACGCCCCACTGGTGGGGCATGGGAATATTTTGGTGGGTCATGGGCAGGACGTACACCTTTCGACTGACAACACTCTAGAGCCCGAATAAAATAAAATATTTTTCTTGTAAATGACGTGACATTCACATATTTTTAAAGAGCAAACAAATAATTTTTAAAGAACAAAAATATTTTTATTTTTAAAGAACAAGTGATAGTATTGTAACGGCGCCCTCCATTGTAAGAAGGTGTTGCATACAGAAAAAAATTCATTCGCATAAAATACACCTAGAGGACAACTCGGAAAAAGGTACCAAGTTAATGGCCTTTTAAACTACCTTCAGGTGAATACGCGTTATATTCAGGGTAATAAAATTTAAACATAACGAGGGGGGCATCAAGATTTTAAGAATGCCGAGATGGGACATGGTGCAAAATCGGTTGGGAACCGCTGCACTACGCTATCACAAGGCTCTTATTATATTGCTACTGGAGACTACTAATACTAACAGCTCATCGTCGTACACACTTGGCTATGATCTAGCGAAAAACCCCGTCAGTTACTTGACTAGATTACTCCAGGGTTCACCATTCCCTGAGGGAAAGGGCCATTGAAAGGCAGATTTTAACCGCACTTTCCAGAGTTTCTAGGCGTGGTTTCGTTCATTGAAATTAGCTCAAAAAGACGCATCTCAGTAAGCCAAATTTTTGGGCATTCTATATTTTAGTGTTTCTGCATGAGGCTAATAATCTTATTCATGACTGAATCATTTGGGAGTGAGATACGCCCTTTTATAACAAGAAGTAAAAGTGACTCGGGCTTTCAATATCACATATTTCTGCAATAAAAGGGAATCACATTTCTGTACAATAGCAATTTTTGTGCTAAATGAACCGCAAATGATTATCAGCCTTGTTGTATGGACCGGCAACGTCTACAAATAGTCAGACAACTAATCAACTAAATTAAACGAAATTTAGCGTTATTATTTCTCGAGAGTTGCTTCAAAATAAACTCGAGAAACTTTTTTTGGGGAGTTTAAATTAGTTTCAAATGGTACTGAACTCTTTACTGGCTTCTCTAGATAAAACTCTTAGCAATGAGCGTTTTAACGGGCATCTATGACACCTGTTTAAGGTATATCTTATTTTGTTAGTTTTTTGGATCACCAAATTGAAGCATGACTTTTCTATCATAGTCAAAACAGTATCATTGACTTGGCAAAAGTTAAAGCATTTCTTATTATATTATCTTCTTTCCTGAATGGTCATATAGAACGTATAGTTACTGAAAGTTGGGGAAACACTTAATCAATCGTAAATTCAAGTTATAGTGCCCTTTTAAGAGTCAATATCAATCGAAGGTAACATAACACCTCATCTCACCCTCAACTCCATATGGCATGAAATAAGAGTTTAAAAATAGCCATTTTAATCTGACCGATCAAAAGGTAAAAGAAATTGCCTATATTGAGATCGTACAGCCCCACGGGGAAGGGCTGCAAATGATATAAACACTCTGTATGAAGTTATTGCAAGGATTTTCAAGCTATATGATTGAGGATTTGCGTGTATCGTATTTATCGTATTTACTTTAGTATTAACTTTACTTTAGTAAGTATTATCGTATTTACTTTAGGAAAGTAATCAGAGAAATAAATCACTCTGAATTTATTTTTTAAACAGGAAATGTATTTTGATTCTAAAACAGCAAGTAATAGCTGTGAAATACAGGATTTAGGTTATTCAACAATGGAGACATGAAAAGATTGCCTTCATAATGTAACCAAAAACGGCTATCTTTACGTTCCACAAATATTTCTATTTCTACCCTTAAACCAAACACAACATGTCATATTTGTGGACCAATATTATTTTGTATATCTATGAATGTATAAAGCAAGTTCAAAATTGTAAACGAGTAGAAGTTTGCCAGAAAAGCTTGATTAACAGCAAAGGCTATATCCAAGATTTTGTTTGGGGGGAGGGGGGCAGGAAAGAAGCAAATTTTGTTGATATGCATTTTGTTACTTTTTTTTACGAGTCGGACAGAATTTCAGGGGAGGTCGAACCCGGTATACACCCCCTCCTCCTCCTGGATATGGCCTTGTTAACAGCTCTTGGCACTAGCCATATTGTACTGTTGATATTAGGCAGCTCTTAAGAACTGCTTATGATGATAAAGCCGACAAAAAGTACGGAATAGTTATGCAGCATGTCAAAATTTCAAAATTTTGACAAAATTTCAAAAATTCAAAAAATTTTTGAGGAAATGTCAAAATTTCCTCCTTTGCAGCAGTTTTGCCTACTTCATTTAAATAAGCTCCCATTCAGGACAATATAATGTCAGCGCCAAATGCGATTCCCTAGTGGCAACAATTTAATAAAACTAATCAAAATAAGGAAACACATTTACTTTTCCACGTTAATTTGAAAAAAAAAACACAAAGTTTTTTCAGTTCCCTTCAAATATATTCAACTTTTTTGCGCTGACTTAATAAGAGGAGATGTGTCACCCATTCGTCATTTTCCCCCTAGCCTCATCGTATAAAAAAGACGATTGAAGCAAGTTGAGCTCATTTGATTGTAAATATAAAGTTCTAGCTCCCTTTTTAAGGGCCAGCGGGAACTAAACCACCCTATCAGCGCTTCCAAAAGTTCTACAAGGCATTAGAGCAGAATGTAAAAATTGTATTTTTGATGGAAAAACTAAAGATGTGAACAAAGTGGCCCAAAGGGTGAAATAAGCTGGACCATACCAGTGTACTAGAACCCGGGCCCTGAATTATGCAAATAGCCACCCAACCCTCCATTTAAAGTAATGGCTTCATAGGTTTAATGTGCAAGAAACAATTAGACACTGGTGGAAAATACATTTTAATTTGAGTAATTTTAACTTCGAAATAATTCATCCCCACCAATACCGATCAAAATGCTTGATTTATCTGGATTGGCTGGTTTAAGGGGATTTCTTAAAAATATAGTAACTGTTAATATCTTTATTTCCTTCTTATGCTCTACTAATTTGTATAAAAGTAAGTAAAAACTTCACAAAAGTAAGCTAAAGCGGCCTCTTCGCCATGAGCATTTGTGAATCAGCGCCCCTGATTATAATTATCAAAATTTAGCTGTTATTCATCTAGATTCAGTTTTTAGATTGTGAATGTCACTTACTTAAATAACAGACGTTTTATTGAATATTGATATATTGTGTGAACATTATCAGGCGTGGCCATTGTCTCCCCTGGACCCCCCTTTGGATTAAAAAAAATATTTTTATATGTTTGTTGAATTTTATTATGCCTGGCAAGGTGGGTAGGAGAGGAAAAGGAGCTGGAGAAAAATGGTTGCCAGGGAAGGTAAGGGTGGGCAGGGGCTAAGGCGGTATTGGGAGGTTAGGGTGGGGAGGAGTAGTTGAGTATTGAAGAGTGATTGAGACTGGATTTGCTTATTATTATCATTATTTTATATTTGTATTTATCTACTGTTATTTTTAATTCAATTATTTATTGATTTATTAGTTTTTTCTTATTATTCATTTTTGATTTATTTATAATAGGTTTAAGAAAATAGTTAATGTTTAAGTAAATAGTTCAGTTAATTGGTTAGTAGTTACTTGGACTTTCGCACGACCGCAAATCCTCATAGGTTTTTTCCAGCGAGAAAGTGTTGTTTAATTTATTTATTTGTTTGTGAATGTGGAATAATAAACTTGTGAACTTATGAACTTTGATGAGTTTTTCGAGCTTGTCTCCCCATAGGCCTATGTCATTTATATATATATATATATATATATATATATATATGTATGTGCGATTAATAAATAAATAAATGAACTTGAAAAAAATGAAAATGAACTCATTGAAAAAAAAAAGAAAAATAAAATTGCTCCATGCTACAAGTACTAGTGAACTGATCACAAACCTGTTTACCGTTTCAGTTAGAGTAAAACACTGATTTTTTAAATGTCAAATTCCTTGTGTATTAAACTTCTAAGTTTTAACAAGCTAACACTAATCTTAACAAATAATATCCCTTCACTAGCTTCAATTGTATCGTACACTAAATCATTCAAACCATCCAAGCTGTACCTGCTCGAAGATGACTCTAGGATTTTGAATCTGTTTTTATTATATACCTGCTCACTGTTGCCATGACTTAGACAATGATATCGACTCATCGATTCAGTCAGTCTGTATAATTTGATTCCATTATGTTCTATACGGTTCACAAGCTCATCATCTTCACCGCCACATCCCCAAAAAGTGTTTGCATAGCCATTCAGTTTTTGGAATGTTCGGGGAGAAATTGAAAGAACTCCGCCAATATATCTTTTATAAGGAAGTGTATAATTAGTCACAGACAGGCGACTAGACAAATGAATGATTCCTGACTTGATGCAATCATATCCAACTGAAGTATGTTCGGACAACATATCCAGATCGTGAAATATCAAACACGTAAAATTATCATATTTCTGTATCTCTTTGTATCCGATGTTCAATAAAGAACCGCGATTGAACAGGAGATCATCACTCTGTTCAATAATAAATATTTGATAATTCCTTTTTTGCCTCTGTAGAAAATTATGCATATGACGCAAAAATATGGACAAATTTTCAGGTCTATTTCTATAAGGAACAATTATAGCAACTTTTATTTCACGTTTACAATCAATTGGAGCCCAGCCACCACGATGTGGTTTGCCTTTGAGGTGTTGTGCTACCTCTTTCATCACTACAGCTTTCGTATTAACCTCTATTCCTTCAGATACGTTTCTAGTTATGCAACGTCTAGCACCTGTGTAATTATTTTTACCAATTGAATATTTGTCACTTGCGATTTCTGTTAAAAAAGTGAATTTCACTAAAGTCACTATTGATATCAAAGCAAATATGCGTGCAATTACTCGCCTTTTACCCAATGTTTTTGCAAATCTGCTATTTAAATAGCAAGCTTCCATTACGTGTATTTTTCACCAGTACAGAATAGACTAAATTGAACGTCTGCATTCAAAACAAGCAACAACAAAAAAACTAACGGTAGTAGACTGCTTTGCTTTTTTGATATGGTACGCTACCCATAATTACTTGACTTACAAGTGAAATTGTTGCTTAACGTGAATTAGCTGAAAATAATAATAATTTGTACAGGAATGTATCCAGGATTTTTTTTTTCGGGAGGGAGCACAAAATGATTTTTCTGGGTTGGGGGGATACAAAAAAACTTTAAAAAATTCATTAAAAATTTGCTTATACTCATTTTTTTTACGTTTTCTCGAGTCTGACAAAAATTTGTTGTTGTTTTTTTTTGGGGGGGACTCTCTGGCCCCCTAGATATGGCCTTGAGCTTGTGCAATATACGTTTGTGATTTTCGATTTATCCAGGGGAGATAATATAGCATGGAGGATCCAGTAGAGTCGGACCAAATTCAGAAACATTTTGAGATGTATCCTCCCGAAGTTAAGTGGTTAAAGCTGAGTCCTTACTTTATGACATTCGATACAACCTTGTAAAACAATAAATGCTTATAACTGCGATGGTATTTCCCGATAGAATTTTATTTTTCTCTCTTTAGATGGGCCAACTGCCTTTAGATAGCCTCATCAATACCCCGCTCTTTACACTAAAGTTTGACTTTCTCTCAACTCTAATTTATAGAACAGTAAAAAACTTTAGCGTAAAGAGCGGGGAGTTGATGAAGAAGCAGTCCCTTTCATATACGAATTAATTTCTGTTCGTTTTAAGTTTTAATGTCGCTCCTTACTTTCAGTTAAAAAAAACTGTTTTTTTTTTTTTTTATTTGATTTCTGAACATTTTTGAATCAATGCATATTTTGATTTTGGCTCTCCGCAGATGAATAATTAAAACGAAATTTGCATATTTGTTTTTTTGGATAAATGGCTTTCTCATAGTTTTGATCGAAAGATTTCGAGAAAAAAAGAGCGGGGGAGGAGGCCTAGTTGCCTTCTAATTCTTTGGCTACTTAAAGGGCAACTAGAACTTTTAATTTTTACGAACGTTTTTATTAGTAAAAAATATATACGTAACTTACAAATTAGCTTACGTAACGAACTTCTGTATTCTCATGTTTTTATTACGTATATGAGGGGGTTCATCCCCTCGTCAGTACCTCGCTCTTTACGCTAAAGCTAAAATTGTGTCCCAATTCCTTAAGAACAATTCCTTTTGAATCACAAAAGCCGTAGAATAAACAGTTAAAATTACTAAAAATGCTTTAGAGTAAAGCGCGAGGTTTTAGGAGGAGGTGAGCCCCTCATATGCGTAATAATTTCTGTTCGTTTTAAGTTTTAATGCTGATCCTTACTTTCAGTTGAAAAAACTTCTTCATATCTATTTCTTCATTGTTTTTTTTTTAATAATGATAGAAAATCCTGCGCTCCCTTCATGGAAATTTTCTTTCCCCATGACAAATTTCTCCATGGAATGTTCCCCCAACATATCCCCTCTTCTCAACCCCTCCCTCCAACCAAAAAATCCTCCTGAAAACGTTTGTACACTTCCCAATAACCATTACTATATGTAGGCACTGGTCAAAGTTTGTAACTTGTAGCCCCTCCCACAGGGACTGTGGAGGAGTAAGTCGTCCCCAAAGACATAGTTATAAGGTTGACTACGCTGAATAAAATGGCTATCTCAGAATTTTGATCCGGTGACTTTGGGAAAATAATTAGCGTGGGAGGGGGCCTAGGTGCCCTCCAATTTTTTGGTCACTTAAAAAAGGCACTAGAACTTTTCATTTCCGTTAGAATGAACCCTCTCGCAACATTCTAGGATCACTGGGTCGATACGATGACCTCTGAAAAAAAAAAAAAAACGAATAAACACACATCCGTGATCTGCCCTCTGCCTCTGGCAAAAAATACATAATTCCACATTTTTGTAGACGTGTGTGATTGCCAGATAAGTGTCCGATTTTATCTTTTACAGATTATTAAGTGAGTGTTAGGTCCGTGGACCGCAAGAGGCACGCTCTGATGCGCTAAATCTGATGGAGTGATTTTCGTTAAGATTCTATGACTTTTAGGGGGTGTTTCCCCCTATTTTCTAAAATAAGGCAAATTTTCTCAGGCTCTTAATTTTTGATGGGTAATACTAAATTTGATGAAACTTATATATTTAAAATAAGCATTAAAATGCAATTCTTTTGATGTAGAAATTCCGTTTTTTAGAGTTTTGGTTACTATTGAGCCGGGTCGCTCCTTACCACAGTTCGTTACCACGAACTGTGTGATTGCCAGATAAGTGTTCGATTTTATCATTTACAGATTATTAAGTGAGTGTTAGGTCCGCGGACCGCATGAGGCACGTTCGAACGCACTAACTCATGTGCGTCACTACATCCACGCAAAAATTGATTAGCCACTAGTGTTGAAAATGAAAAACTTATAAGAGACAGATAGACCTTGTAAAGGTGTATGTCTTAATGTACATTTAAAAGAGGGCGACTTGTCTATCGTATCCTAAGTTAAGCCAAACTCGAAAATTGAGAACTGATGCGCAAACAAAGATGTTTATTTTAACGCTGCTTCTCATCATTTATTTTTTTTTTTACCAAGATTGGATTGGCCGGCGAAAAGTAATTTGCTTGAGAAAGTTCACTTTATTGCATAAACAGTAAAAAGACGCCTCCAAAGAGTTCTCAATAAAAATTTATACAAGTCAATTTATTACGTCAGAGAAGCTGTGCTCAATGCCCCCCTCAATCAATAAAAAATATCTTGTCTTCCGGTTGTTACTTTTTTTCAGAGATAATGACATCGAACCAATGGTCATAAAAAGGAGGAGGGAATTCAATCTAACGAGAATATTTGAGCCCAGTACTTTTTAAAGTAACAAGGTATATTACAAAACAAAACCTGCATTTGTATCCTAGAAAGACGATAATTTTGACTGAAACGACATTAAAAAAAGAAAGAAACAAAATGACTAAATGTATGCCTTGACTTCAGTTGAAATATTTTAATAAATGTATACCTTGAAATCAATTATACTTTGATTTCAGCAAACTGCCACTTGGTGGTGATTTTGCACCAAAGGAGAGAAACTAAATCCATACAAAATGAAAGCTTTGCATGAAGGCAATGGAGATTATCAAACAATTCGTGATAACGAACTGTAAGTAAGGAGCGACCCGGCTCAATAGTAACCAAAACTAAAAACTGGAATTTCGAATCCAATAGATATACCAAAAGAATCGGATTTTAATGCTAATTTCAATATATAAGTTTCATCAAGTTGATTCTTATTCCTTTCATATTTCCAAAATATCACAAGTGAATTTATTTTGTTGTAAATATGTAGTCATTTTAAGACGCGAGAAAAGGTTTTAAAAAATTAAGTAAAAAAAAGACAACAGAAATGTCACTGCAAAAGATTATTTCTCTAATAGGAAAGTCACGACTAGCATATATATATCATCTTCATTTAGTATTTAGAAAATATCACATGTAAATTTCTTTTGTTATAAGTACATTCAACGTCATTTTAAGACATGAAGAAAAGGTTGAAAAATTTCTAAGTTGAAAAAAAATCAAAAAATGAAAAATAGGGGAGGGGGGAAACCAGAAGTTAGGGAAGGGGTATAGGGGGCCCTTGGAGGTGCGACATAGATGACCATAAGTTCCCTCTTAAAAAAAGCGTTGATAGAAGGGGTTATTCCCATGAATATGCAGATACAAGCGGTTACACTATGCCTATGTTAATATGTGCTGTCAAGTAAAGTTCAATACTATATCATAAATTCTGTTAGTCCATTTGAAATCAAATAAAAAAGTTTACTTAAGTGGTCGTTCCTCTGATTACGCTGACTCGATCATTTAAATTCAAATAAACCCGTTTATTAAAGTGGTCATTCTTCTGATCCAGTGAAGTTTGAATATATGCAAATGAGATTCTCATGGGAGTATGCAAATGATGTATCAACTGTAGTATTTGGAATCAGGTTGCTAGATAAACCGGTTATGTAAATTATGTATCTGTTAGACCCATTGAGGCTATATCGATGGAATAAATTATCTATTTTTTGAAGTATAGGCGATATGTTCCTGTTGGAATATGTAAATGAGGTTCCGGCTGGAGTACGCAAATTATGTGGGCCGTTCGTATTTATAGAATATCTTTAAAGCCTCACGTGTGCTGGCCGGCCGTAGATGCCCTATACTACTTATTTTCAAGAGCAGATATACTTGAATGAAACTTTTTCCAAAGCACTGTTACACAAAAGTTAAATCTTAGGATAAAAGATCGGGGGTTAAAGGGTTTAATGGGGACCCATTAAGGTTAGCCCTAAGTAAGATATTAAAAACGAGCAGAAATTAAGTAAAAGTACGCAAGTATTATAAAAGGTCGACTTTTTCCCAGACAACTCTAAAACGAACGCTCTAACACAAGAACGATGCGGTAAAAAGTTTATTTGTTTTTATGACAATACCTCGAGAAGGGAAAGGTTTATTTATTCACAGTTCCTTTAAACAATGAAATTTCCGGTTTAAATATATAGAAAGCCAATTGGTAATGAAACCACTAGCTACCAAATAATGAAACCAAACAAACAAAAATAGACTGAATGATTAAGTCAAATTTTAAAGTAAATATTATTACTGAGAATGAACGACAGAAACTTAAAAAGAACAAAAACAAAAATGAGTAATCCAGTCAAACTGAAAACAACAGAATCTACCAAAAATAAGAGTTAGTACCACCCCATCAAATCAGTCACCTCAACACAGGTCCACAGACTTGACTGTCATCTCTATTTTGTATACTTGTCACTATCTACTTTTAACGTTAAGCAAAAAAAAAAAAAAACACAAATTTTTTGTATGTTTTCAAAGCAAAAATGAAATTATTATTCGACAGTCCCGGAAACCCATAAATTTTAACAGCTAGAAGTTTAGAAACTTAAACTGAATACACTTAAAACACTAAATAAAACATGTTATATTAAAAAAAATATTACCGCTATTGGTAATAATAAACAGAATACCAAAAAGACGAAGTCATTCCTTGTGAAAATAAACATAATTTGCATGAATTTAACAAGTTCATACTTTCTAAGTTAGCAATGCATTTCACGAAAGACGAAACTTTAAAGCGAATTTGCACTTTGTATTACAATGTTCGGCTTAGCTGTTTGCTCCAGAGACGTTGTCAGTATTCAGATCTCGAACTTAAACTTCATCGCCCAACTTTGGGTAAACTTTTAATGAGTTTGACCGTCTCAATACTCTTTCAATGTGGGAATCGGTTAGTATTTTCAACGACTTGTATGATCCCGTAGGATTTCAACGGAATTTGCATTTGCTTTCAACGCTTAATTAAGCAAGCCTATATTTTCCAAAGTTGGAAACAAAATCTTCTACCGAAGCCTATGTTTGAAGTTGGCCATTTCTAGTCCTATAATATGAGTTTAAATTGTTGTTTATCTTATATTCGAAATGGAATTATTGGCAGATCATAAATTTGTAGGTTCAGCTAAACTAGTTAAAATAATAAGCACAGAAATTTAAATAGGAATTTAATTTCTGAATGGAAATCCTATGTATAGGGGGTTCCAACTAAATTTGAAACCGAGGGAAAGTAGGTTTAGCCAGGTTTTTCAAGGGCTAAGAGGGCTTAGGTTTTATCCCAAAGAGAAAAAGAAACATTAATGTCCAATAGTTCCGTGTTAAGATAGTGTTTTAATTCCATTGGTTTATCTTTGTGACGTATTTTCGCAAGCCAATGACATTCCTTAAGCATAGATCAGAAAGGGAAGCAAAATAAACACGTCTCTAGATGAATGTGCATCAAATACTAGTGCTGAGTGACAAATATAGACTGAAAAAGAATTGTGATTTCAGGGGAGAGAAACAACTCAACGTATTTAGAACCTGATTTTCCTTTTGTGAGAAATATTAAGCCAATAAAAAGAACGAGCAGTTTCAAAGCCAAAGATAAGCCAAAGCCAAACCTGCTTCTTGAGCTGCAAAACGTCAATTTTCAAGTCAAATGCCGGCAAGTGCAAATTCTATTAGAGCCAGCGATTCGTCTAGGTCCAAAATCCTTCACAAGAGGTTTTGAGCCCCTCGTCTCAAAAACCACCCCGAAGTAAGAGGTGAATTTTGTATTTATTCTTAAAATGTCAGCTCATAGTAACATAAATGCTGCAGCGATTACCATGCTCTTTGATAAATTATCACCAGATGATTAGCCTTTTCAAGCAACAAAAAGATTTTACCACAGCAAATAGGCGTTTTCTGTCATTTTGTGCCACGCGACATCAGCTTTGGGCAAAATAGAGGCGGAACGCCAGGCAATACTAATTCTAAGATAGTCAATCGATTTGTCATGGTATAAAACCGTAAAAATAAGGCTCTCGCTCCTATATTGATAATAAAAAAAACAAGTTTTTTTTAAATGAAAGTAAGGAGCGACATTAAAACTTAAAACGAATAGAAATTACTCCGTACATGAAAGGGGCTTTTCCTTCTCAACGCCCAGCTCTTTATGCTAAAGTTTGACTCTTTCTCTTAACTCTACATTTTAAAACAGTAAAAAAGTTTAGCGTAAAGAGCGGGGCGTTGAGAAGGCAAAGCCCCTTTCATATACGGAGTAATTTCTGTTTGTTTTAAGTTTTAATGTCGTTCCTTACTTTCATTAAAAAAAACTTTTTTTTTATTTGATTTCTGAACGTTTTTGAATCAATGCATGTTTTGATTTTGGCTCTCCGCAGAGGAATAATTAAAACGAAATTTGTATATTTATTTTTTTGCTAAATGGCTTTCTCAGAATTTTGATCGAATGATTTTGAGAAAAAAGAGAGGGGGAGGCAGCCTAGTTGCCCTCCGATTTTCGGCTAATTAAAAAGGCAACTAGAAATTTTAATTTTTTACGAATCTTTTTATAAGTAAAAGATATGCGTAACTTATAAATTAGCTTACGTAAAGAACTTTTGTATTCTCAGGTTTTTATTACATACTAGCTGTTGGGGTGGCGCTTCGCGCCACCCCAAAACCTAGTTGGTGGGGGCGCTTCGCGCCCCCCCCCCGCACGTGTAAGTCGTTTCGCGCCATTGTAGTTGTGTCCCTCTGTACCACCTGTGATATATATATATATATATATATATATATATATATATATATATATATATATATATATATATATATATATATATATATATATATATATATATATATATATATATATATATATATATATATATACATATATATATATATATATATATATATATATATATATATATATACATATATATATATATATATATATATATATATATATATATATATATATATATATATATATATATATATATATATATATATATATATATATATATATATATATATATATATATATATATATATATATGTTTTTAACTATGTAAAACTTGCGAATGAACAACATTCTTCGCTGTCCCATTGTCTGTGCATATAAATAGATTGTCAGGTTTACTGACTCTTGAACATGCAACATATAATTGTCCATGGGAAAAACAATCCGTATTCAGATCTATACCTCATTATTCTAATGATTGCCTTTGAGCTTTGTTGATGGTGATTGCTAACTGAACATTCCCTGTGTCCCCGTAGTCATTTATATATCCCCCTATGCCCCCCGGCGTCCCCGTTGTAGTTGTGTCCCGGTCGTCATTTATATTCCCTGTGTCCCGGTCGTCATTTATATATCCCCCCTGTGCCACCGGCGTCCCCGTTGTAGTTGTGTCCCTGTGTCACGGTCGTCATTTATATTCCCTGTGTTCCGGTCTGTAATTTCATCAGTTGACAAACATGACGTCAGTCGACAAACAAGTTCATGACGACATACAGCTCAATCCTTATAATGACGTCAGTCGACAGACACACAAACAAACAACTTATTTATATATATATAGAAGATAGATAGATATGAGGGGGTTCACCCCCTCGTCAGTACCTCGCTCTTTACACTAAAGCGTAAATTTTGTCCCAATTCATTAAGAATGACCCCTGAATCACAAAAGCCGCAGAATAAATAGTTCAAATTACTAAAAATACTTTAGCATAAAGAGCGAGGTAATAGGAGGAGGTGCGCCCCTCATATGGGTAATAATTTCTGTTCGCTTTAAGTTTTCATGCTGCTGCTTATTTCCAGCTGAAAAAAAAAACTTTTTCATATTTATTTTTTCATTGTTTTTTTTTTAAGTAACGCTAGTAAATCCTGCGCTCCCTTCATGGAAATTTTCTTCCCCCATGACAAATTCCTCGATGAAAAGTTCCCCCAGCAAATCCCCCTCTTCTCAACCCCTGCCTTCAACCAAAAAAGGTCCTCCTGAAAACGCCTGTACACTTCCCAATAACCATTACTATATGTAAGCACTGGTCAAAGTTTTGAACTTGTAACCCCTCCCACGGGGACTGTGGGCGAGTAAGTCGTCCCCAAAGACATAGTTATAAGGTTTTTCGACTACGCTGAATAAAATGGCTATCTCAGAATTTTGATCCGTTGACTTTGGGAAAATAATTAGTGTGTGAGGGGGCCTAGGTGCCCTCCAATTTTTTTGGTCATTTAAACAGGGCACTAGAACTTTTCATTTCCGTTAGAATGAGTCCTCTCGCAACATTCTAGGACAACTGGGTCGATACGATCACCCCTGGGAAAAAAACAACAAAAAAACAAAAAAACAAATAAACACGCATCCGTGTTCTGCCTTCTGGCAAAAAATATAAAATTTCACATTTTTATAGATAGTAGTTTGAAACTTCTACAGTAGGGTTCTCTGATGCGCTGAATCTAATGGTGTGATTTTCGTTAAGATTCTATGACTTTTAGGGGGTGTTTCCCTCTATTTTCTAAAATAACACAAATTTTCTCAGGCTCGTAACTTTTGATGGGTAAGACTAAACTTGATGAAACTTTTATATTTAAAATAAGCACTAAAATGCGATACGTTTGATGTAGCTATTGGTACCGAAATTCCATTTTTTAGAGTTTTGGTTACTATTGAGCCGGGTCGCTCCTTACTACAGTTCGTTACCACGAACTGTTTGAAACAAGAAAAATCACAATTTTTCCAAGCATCTCAATTCCCAATCACTGACTCACGAGCATATCATTATTTATTTTAGTTTTTTTCTGTCAGAGCTTGGAGATTATAAAAAGACCTCAGAAAGATGTTCCACAGTTGGATGCTACCACATAGGCGGATCAGAGAGTGAACCAATTCTTTTTCTTTTAAAGAAAATGAATTTAAAGGATATTTACGAACTTGTAAATTGGTGACACACCGGGAACTAGCATAGAAGGGGTAAGAAACGAAATCGAAGAATTGTGTAAAAAAATTCAGAAAGAAGAAAAAATTAGTTTAAAAGTCCAACTGGCTCCACATATTATATCTCAAAAGAGGGGAGGGAAGATCAATGTGTAGTTCTATTATCAAAATGGAGACATTTCACAAACTTCGAGATATCAATGAAATTTTAGACCGTTGTATTAAGAAAATAAATAAGACCGCCGAGAAATATTCAGAAAATAGTCCTGGGTTTACGATAACAGCGATTGAAGGATTTGATTTGCACCTAGCATTTGCTGACTATAACTATCCCATTGGCGAAAAAGGGCTCAAAATCCCTGAACTCTTAAGGAATAAACAAGCTATTATTGATCTTAGAATTGAACAAGGAAATGGATGCTTTAAATGGAGAGTTTAAGCTAGTGGGCACCAAATTTTGTCGGATAATGCTACCAAGAAATGGCTTCCAGCTTTGAATGAAGCGGGGTTAGACGGGGAGGGGGCTTTCCTACTGTTTGGTTTAAATACTTTGAGGGAACATGACCTATTCGAATGAAAGATATTAAACTCTGGGAGATAGAAAACCCAACTGTAGTAATAAGCGTGCTTTTTTTATGAATCTAATGAAAAAAATATGTCCAATACGGGCCCCGTCTAATTTTAATGTAACATATTATCCCTTCTTATTGTACGTAGAAATGATAAACCGGATACTTTTCCCCAACAGTAAATCTCAGTAGACTTATTTCTAATAGGCAATATACTAGATATTTTGGGTTTATCACCTGGCCCCGACATCTAACGAGGGGAGATTAAAGGACCATTTGAAATATTGTTCCTCCTAGGCCTACAGGTAGAAGAAACGTTACCGTAAGATAAAGCGACGCTATAATTTAATCATAAAAAATTTTGCGGATAAAAAAATTTAGTTTAAATATAAAAATTTTGCGGATTTCGACTCAATAATTGAAAAAACCGAGGATCATTTAGGCCAGCACAAACCAGCAGCTTTCGGATAAGCTCTAGTCAAGTCAAATAGGGAATTGGTGAAATACTCGGAACATTTAGTGCCTTCTTGCAATATTGAGGGTTTAAAAGAACTTTTAAAAGATGCAGAAGTTTGCCTACACGAAACATATGAGACTAAGAGGGAAATGGTCATTACTGAAGGTGATAAAAAGAAAACAGACAGTAAAATGTGCTTTCATTTGTGAAGAACGTCTAGGAAAGGACTCAAAATCTATCAAGAAGCGTTCTGTAAAAGATCATTGTCATATTACAGGAAGTTTCAGAGGCATGGCCCACAATGTTTGTAATCCTGTATCAAACAGTTCGTGGTAACGAACTGTAGTAAGGAGCGACCCGGCTCAATAGTAAGCGAAACTCTAAAGAACGGAATTTCAATGCTAAAAGATATATCAAAAGAATCAGATTTTTATGCTGATTTTAAATATATAAGTTTCATCAAATTTAGTCTTGGTCATCAGAAGTTACGAGCCTGAGAAAATTTGCCTTATTTTAGAAAATAGGGGGTAACACCCCCTAAAAGTCATAGGATCTTAACGAAAATCCCACCATCGGAATCAGCGTATCAGAGAACCCTATAGAAAAAATTTCAAGGTCCAATCTACAAAAATGTGGAATTTCGTATTTTTTGCCAGAAGACAAATCACGGGTGAGTGTTTATTTGTTTTTTTCCTCAGGGGTCATCGTATCGACCAAGTGGTCCTAGAATGTCGCAAGAGGGCTCATTCTAATGGAAATGAAAAGTTCTAGTGCCCTTTTTAAGTGACCAAAAAAATTGGAGGGCACCTAGGCCCCCTCCCACGCTCATTTTTTTACGAAAGTCAACGGATAAAAATTTTGAGATAGCCATTTTGTTCCGCATAGTCTAAAACCATAATAACTATGTCTTTGGGGATGACGTACCCCCCACAGTCCCTGGGAGAGGGGCTGCAAGTTACAAACTTTGGCCAATGTTTACATACAGTAATGGTTACTGGGATGTGTACCGACGTTATCAGGGGGATTTTTTTGGTTTGGGTGTGGGGTTCAGGGGAGGGGGCTATATAGGAGGATCTTTTCTTGGAGGAATATTTCATGGGGGAAGAGAAATTCAATCAAAAGGGCGCAGGACTTTCTAGCATTACTATAAAAAAAACAAACAATGAAAATATAAACATGAAAAAGTTTTTTCAATTGAAAGTAACGAGAAGCATCAAAACTTAAAACGAACAGAGATTATTACGCATATGAGGGGTTCTAAAATTACTTTAGCATAAAGAGCGAGGTATTTAGGAGGAGATAAATACTTCACTCTTTATGCTAAAAATTTTTTAAGTAATTTCAACTATTTATTCTACGGCCTTTCTGATTCAGGGGTCATTCTTAAAGAATTGGGACAAAACAAGATTTAGTGTGAAGAGCGAGGTATAACGAGGGGACCAACCCCCTCATATATATAATCAAAAATATAAGAATATAAAAGTTTGTTACGTAAGTTAATTCTTAAGTTGCGTATTTTTTTACTAATAAAAACGTTCGTTAACAATTAAAAGATCTAGTTGCCTTTTTAAGTAACCGAAAAATTGGAGGACAACTAGGCCTCCTTCCCCACCCCTTATTTCTCAAAATCATCTGATCAAAACTAAGAGAAAGCCATTTAGCCAAAAAAAGAATTAATATGCAAATTTCATTTTAATAATTTATGTACGGAGACCCAAAATCAGACATGCATTAATTCAAAAACTTTCAGAAATTAAATAAAAAAAAAATAAGTTTTTTGAAATGAAAGTAAGGAGCGACATTAAAACTTAAAACGAACAGAAATTACTCCTTATATGAAAGGGGTTTTTCCTCCTCGACGCCCCGCTCCTTGCGCTAAAGTTTGATTCTTTCTCGCAACTCTACTTTTTAAAACAATAAAAAACTTTAGCGTAAAGAGCGGGGCGTCGAGGAGGAAAAACCCCTTTCATATAAGGAGTAATTTCTGTTCGTTTTAAGTTTTAATGTCGCTCCTTACTATCATTTCAAAAAACTTGTTTTTGTTATTTAATTACGTATCAAGCTTTATCTTCCTATCGGCTTCCTCAATCTTTACTATTATTAGGATTTTCAAAGATTGAGAACGTGAATTTTTAGTTTAAACCAATCACCAAGACTTGTGAGAGATATATGGCCCCTAAAAGTTTAATGGAAGAATGATAACGATACAAAATACACCGTGCAATTTTTTGATACTCTTAGTTTTTTACCGAAATCCTTAGAAAGTCTAGTAGAATCCCAACACAGTGAAAATCCCTTCAACTTTCCAACAATAAGACAAAAATTTCCTCCAGAAGAATAATTTTCCCTACTTACACGGAAAGACGTTTTTCCTACTCTTACCTGGACAGTTTTGAGAGGTTTTTGGAAAATACATTACCTTCAAAAGAAGCATTTTATAATGATTTGGTTCAAGAGCGACTTTCTGAGATGGATCTTGATTTAGCAAAAACAGTATGGAAAAAATTCAATTGTAAGAATCTGAAAGATTATACATCATTTTACCTTGCGTCTGATACACTTACGTTAGAATTACATTACATTATGTTTAACATTACATTAACATTACATTTTATTAACATGGAGTTTAGTGCCACCATTTTTGACCTTTATAAGCTTAAACCCAACTATTAATAAGTTCCCCTTCCTTTGCATATGACATAATGCTAGAAATGATGTAACCGAGCAAAATTGAACTGACTACAGATCAAGAAATATATCTTTTTGTAGAAAGAGCTATTTACAGTGGTTTAGTTCTCCATAACGATATGTATGTAAAGTGTGACCCTAAAGATAAAGAAAACCAACCTATGGACTCTGTCTAGACACAAATGCTCTTTATACACAATGCATGTCCCTGTTTCATACCCCATTGGGGGATTATAAGTTTTTAGACCCATCCGAATACCCCGATTTTAATACCGTTGAAGAGAATGGGGAATTTGGGTACTTTGTAGAAGTCAGCGGGGCTTTGAGAAACTGTGTATTATGAAGATTTCGTACACCCAATTTCGAGGGGAAAAATTTGGTTTGAGGATTTATCTCCTTATAATCAAAGACAGGTGAAAGAAGAAAAGGTGCCTTGGACATCTAGTGAAAGTTGGTTGCTTGTTTAAACTATAAAAGAAATATTATTTTATATTATTAAACTTGAAATGGGTCCTTAACCATGATTTTCGAGCTTTAAAAAGCTTCAAATATCCAGCCCTATATTGAACATTTTATGGAGAAAAGAGCTCCCACTTATTCAAAAACCAAAAGCGAGCTTCTTAAACTTTTCACTAATACTATCTTTGGCAAGTCAGTAGAGCAAGAGCGCAAACAAATGCGATGTGACATTATTACGGATTTACCTCAACGATCACAAATGACAAAAGATTTAAATTTCCAATGTTATACCATAATATTAGAAACATGGCTTTGATTTTTAGGAAAAAAGACATGTTTTCCTTAGAAAAAACGTTGCCGTTGTGGCAGGAATCCTTTCGACAAATTATACAAGCTAATTTCTATTAAGTTTAATTTTTAATTTCTGTCTTTACTTTTCACGGAAAAATTTAAATTTTGACGATTTTGTTTGATTTTTAATTGGACACAAATGGATAACAAACGCAACAAAGATTCTTCCCATGCAGAAAAATGACTTTCCTAGCTTTTCAAGGAAATGGATTTTCCTTGTTGTTCAAGCCAAGGGACTTTATCTTCATGTATGCCGTGTTCAGCCAAGGCAATTCTATTGCTGTACTTCGTGTTTCGATCCGACACCATTTTTAGGGGATTTTAAGGCTATTTTTTGGTTATATAGGCTGTGTTCATCTTTCACTTCAGGTTGTAACTACCGCAGCAACCACGATAGTCTTTTGGTGCAATTTACGAATTGTGAAGTTAAAAACGAAGAGACCCGAATCGCTGGGGAAAATACAATTTTTTTGAGTTGTTTCAGCACAAAAGAAAGAAGGACGCTGCATTAGTAACCGCCTGGTACCATCTTTATTTAAGTTATTCAGTGATATAACCCTGGGAATATTGTCGTCCACACAATTTTTTAAGATTTCCGAAAGAAAATAAATTAACACTAGATTAATCATTTTTATCTTTAATTGAGTAACTAACTTAAAAATACTAGAAAATGACTCGGTTACCTAATAATAAACGAGTGAGCTAGTCAAAGATTTCCCAACAGACCAAATAATATGTTTCATAATAAAGGATTTGCCAATGGGTAACCCACTGGGATCACAAGGTGTACAAGAATACTAGATTTCCATGGCTGGAGCCCTGCTGCATCCTTCTCTCTTGGTGTACCCGAAAGATTCCAGTGCCCCCACCCCTCCTGTATTTACACAGAGCGCAGCATGAAAAAAAAATTCGGGAAAAATATTCGTCCGTGATAGGAAAAAATTAACCTTAACAGGAAAATGCAAGTAAGTTATTAAAAAAAACAACATATATATAAACATATATATTCTAATGAGTAGATTCGTTTTGGAAGTTTCTAAAATTTGAGATTCTGCTCTTTTCTTAGTGACTATTGATAGTTTTCTAAAAGTGACTTGGTAGACAATGTTTCTTCATTGAACACTTTTGTATGTCTTCTCTTAACCCTTAACCTTAGCTTTCTACAACCAGCTGTTCTTAGTTCAAATAAACATATACTATACGTAAAATATATTTTATTACTTTACTTCATAGTCATACAAGAGAATTCTGTTTTACAGTTACATTCTTACATTAGAAAAATTGGGAAAACTTTTTCGAAAAAACTGGGAAAACAGCTTTTCCTAAGTGAAAATCGCAGTTGAAGAAAAACTATTTCATTCGATAAGGTAATTCGCACGACTCTTTACAGTGAGGTAACGCATTATTTTTTAATCTCTTATTTCTAAATTTCGTAGTATCTTTGTTCAAAGATACTATCTTTGATCTTCGATCAAAGATCTTGGTATGTTCAAAGATCATTGGACTTATTACTTTTTTTAAAATTCTGTAAAGTTTATGCTATTTTCTGCCAATTAGGCAGCAAAGTTGGTTTTGGTTTCAGACAAATATTGATTCAATACTATATAACAGTTCTAGAATATTCTAAAACTGTGGTTTCTTCATACATTTTAAAAGAAAGAAATATAACGCACACTATAGTTTAAAAAATACCGACAAGAAGCACTAAAAAATGTAGCACGTACACCTTTCTCAAAGTGCCACTTCGGCTGATTATTACACAATATGTAAACAAATAAATAAAAAAATCTAAGCAGAGCTGTTTGACATAGTTTCGAATCACAACGCAACCGTTGTTTACTAAGATCTTTTAGTAGAACCAAATCCACTGAAACCCATGAGTGCTGACATCTCATCAAAATCCTCGCCAGGTGGTCCATCATCAGTTCGTTTTTTCTTCTTTCTCATTCGAGACAACTCCCTCTGTTTAGCTTCATCATCTCTTACTTCTGCTAATCTTGCATCTAAATCATATTCTTTGCTCTTCTCTTCTTTTTTCTTTTTAAGCATATCCATTCGTTGCTTTACCTGATCTAAGCTTGATCTCTCTACGCGCATTGACATGCCCAAATTCTTTTGATCTAAAAAAAAACTAATGAGTAATAAGGAATATAATATTACTAGGCCAAAACATCTACGCACGCTCCTCTTCTATCCAAGTCCATTAAACCTCCCTCCTTATTCTCATAATTCTGTGTTTTGATACTTTCCTGTAATTTGTTCATTTGATTTGCCTGTTTTCTGTTTTGACAAGCTTGGGTAGAAAAGATTTGCATCTCATCTTCGTTAACAAAATTTTAAAAGACTGTCTGTCTTATTTAACTCCATGCTACTAAAAATAGAGTTATTCCTATTTAATGTTAGTAGTACAATACACGCATGCTCCTCCCCAATAGCTGGTAGGCCAATAGCGTCGTAGTCTCTTTTGGAACTTAAACAAGACGCTAAAACTTTCATTTACTATTTAAATGAGACCTGTCACAATATTCTAGGACCACTAGGAACATACGATCACCCTAGGAAATAAAAACAATTTAAAACAAAAAATAATCACTCGTCCATGAGCATATTTCTCGAAATTAAATAGAAATTAATTTTTGTCAACTGAAAGTTAAGAGGAACATTAAAAATTAAAACGAATAGAAATTATTCAACATATGAGGATTCCTCTTCAATCCCTCGCTCTATACGCTAATGTATACGCTCTATACCTCATCTCATCGTTAAAAATCAGATTTTTTCTCCTAGAAGAAGGCACTGTAATTAGAATCATAATAAAAAGAAAACGCTGAGTAAACATCACAGCTGCCGCGTACACATCTCCTAAAGTTAATATTAACTTAAAACGACTACTGCCTATACTATAATAGTCGCAATGACGCAACCTCATTCCGGATAAGAATGTGACCAATATGTAACATTGTACTTTAATTAGGTCCTTTCGAATCATGGGGGTGAAACAAATTTGGTGGTTTCCTCAATGTCAACAATCAAACAAATATATATATATTATAACTTCAAAATGGTAACACACTTACGTTTCTTGCCATTAATATGATCCAAAAAATTGATGGAATCCTTTACGACGCAATCACAAACGTTACAATAATACCTAAAAGAAAAGGTAAAAAAAAGTTAGTTGAGCAGCAAAAGTAATAGAAAATCATTGTGCAAGGAAAAAATAATTATTGGGCCACAAACACACATTCAAACTTGTTTTTTTTTTGTCCATCATTTTTAACATAGCATAAAATAGGCCATCCCGAATCAAGACAAATTTTGAGCGACAGGAGTTTGAAATTACCAAGTTACATGAAATATGACAACTGTTTTGTCTTGAAACAAGGCTTCACAAAAAGTAGATATCTACCAACACTGCACATCGCACCAGTCTTTACAACAGGGCCAACGACAATAAGTCACGGCTGGCCTTTGTACACCTCGCATGTAGAAAACAAAAAAAAAAATTGCAAAGGAAAGAAAAATCTGATTTCAGGATTATTCTATTGGTCATGAAGACATTTACTGCAGTAATTACAAAATCTGTCCATAAATACGCCAAATTTATAAAGAGTTTATAAGGCTCCTCAAAAGTACCTCACCAGCCATGATGTTGATAACTTTTAGAATACAATGAAAATTCTCTAAAATCTCAAGGAAGTTCAGCTTTTAATTAATCGCTAGTTTTTCAGAATTCAACAAATGTAAGAAAATATCATGAGTTAGTTTATTTGAGCTAGTTTTGCAGATATGTGTAGGATAAACTTTAAAGCAACAATTTTTGTTTGTTTTAAGTTTCCACTCAAACTACAGATGAACTTTGTTTTTTAAGAAGAATAACTCAAGCCCTTTCTAAAGAAGGCAAATCTCATCTTAGGGCGTAGTCTCGTTATAACTTCTCCCTAGGCATGCACTTGTCCTTTTATTTTGAACAAATAATTGTAGATACTTATTTTTAACCCGTCTATCAAAAGCTTATTCTAACATTTATAACTGCCTATGTTACTATAAAACATGTATGTTATTATTTTTGTTTTAATTATTTTTTGCCTTCGAGTCCAATATCAAATATAATTAATAGGGAAGAATTAGACGATGTGTAAAGCATTTTACTTAACATCTACTATTACTTCCTTAATTTAAACAAAGAGAGCAGGCTATTTATTTTAGTGTTATCTTTTTAACAAAAACGTGAAGATTTTCTTGGCGGATAAAAGTTGACATAGCTTGGATGATGACTGAGAAATCAACTTTAAAAAGCCTTTAAATTTCGCCAAAACATTAAAATATGAAGTGTACAGCTGACGTATTTATTCCTGGACAGTCAAGACACATAGCATAAGACATATGATACTCAGTTGTGTTTTGCTTTCTTCGATATTTACCCTTATTAATCACGGCTTGCGTTGTCCTGAAGGTAGTTTATAGACAGTTTACTGGTTTTAAAGGTTTTTTTCACGACATTTGGTAGTCATGTAAGGTTCCACCTTCATCCAAGTACAAATTTCTTTCAGAATCAAAAAGGGGGAGGGCTATTTCCTTTTTCAGGTTTTCTTCAACTATTAAAACTGTCCAACTCTTTACGATATTTATGAAGGCAATTTTCATGGATTAAAATAATTCCTTACTAAAACCAAATTAAAAATATCCTTAGACTCAAATACCTCAACTGTTACACATTTGTTTAGGTCTTAAGCATATTTCTTAACAACAACAAAAAAAATCTAACTAATAATCCAGAATTAAAAGACAGAAATGAATTGCTAATAAAGCAAAAAAAAGAAGTACTTAATATTTCTAAGCTGTCACAGTTTGCAAAAACTGTACTGCAACCTAGACTTTAGAAAAGAAAAGAAATAACCCACTGTCTAGCCCAGAGTTTGTACCATGTCTAGCCAAAAAAAAAAAAGCAAACGTGAAAATATAGTTTAAAAGCCCCCATTGTTAGGTTCCGACCAAAGAATATGTGAGACAAGAGGATAGAGAAAATTTTATTTTCTCATTTTATAGAAAAATTTCAAAATGAAACATGACAGTTAGACTCCCTTTGGCTACACTTTTTTTTCTATCACGCTCCATTTCTTTTACAGGGTATTTATGCAGTTTTTGCGTGGAGCTTGGAGCCTCTGTAACTCTTGCATGCTTTCCGGTGGGTAGTTTCTGTCACTAGTCAACAGTAGACCTGAAGAGTGTTCATTCTACAGGACCACCACAGGGTACAGGGTACAGTTTCCACCTAGTAGGTGGAAATGTATTATGTAACCACCTAAATCCCAATCTTTTCACAATTCTTGTTGAAGAAAAAGACCTTGTTCATAAAAGCAAGTTACGTATTTTGGACCTTTTTAGTGAGCTTTTTATTCTTAAGAAGCTTTTTTTACAAACGTAAATCTAAACCTTCCCATTGGCTATGAGATTTTACTACCTGTAATAAAGGGTGAGGAAAATAAAACAGAAAATTTTCATTCTAATCAATGGAGAAAAGCAAATCACTAAAAGGTATCAAATAAAACTGACATTAAAGTACTATCAGTACCGTTTCTAAGCCTTTGACCATTCTAAGCCGCAAGGTTGAGACATCCAGGGGAGGTCTCTTTTAGAAACATCTACCCAAAAATCGCTGGGAGTATACCTGTACATCAGAAAAAGTGACCCTGATATTTGGAAGGAGCATAAAATAAGGAAAAACTGTTTTTATTTTATTAGTATTTTTCCTTCACAATAGCCACCCAGCAGCAGTTTTGCCAATTGTTTGTAACACTTACAAAATAAAGTCGTATTACCCAACTTAATGTAATAAATTCTTTCTTTAAATTAAACTTTCCCTAGATGGCTAAATAACAACAAATTAACATAATTGGAATAACTTGATATGTAAAACGAAATAATATTTGTGGGAACTAATGACAATAGGATTGATCATTAAACATCAAATTCTCTAACTCAAGTCCTCATGCCCGCTCCCCCCAGTCAGTTGTCAAGGAAACATGTTACCCAACCAATATATTGCTTATATTGGGGCAGATACCATGTCACATCTCCATTTAGATTTATATAATTCTTGACTCCACTCTTGCATAGGTGGCAGAAAACTTTTTATCTAGCTACTTGTAGAAGAGTACTAAAGAAAAATACATTTCTACAAACACATGAGTAGGATTTCGAATAAGCTAAACACCCAGAATACCTACTTTATTCCACATTCATTAAGCTCAATGCAATTGATTTTTGTAATTTTTGGTATTCGACAGGCAATTGCAATTAATGAACTACATTCAAAAGTGCTTAATGAAGCCTATTACATTAATTTTTTGCTTATTGCACTTCCAAGCTCAATAAGTTTCGATTCTTTCTTTCCCAGATAGAAAATATTTAGTGTATTAGTCTAATTAGACAATTTACAAATCTTTCCTTTTAGAACCTTTCTTAAAAGGCACACGATCTTTAACTCCAACGATTTTTTTTCCATTTCTGATTATAATTTTTGTAAAAAACGAACAACATACGCGTATAAAGGGGAAAAAGGTAGGCCACTAAACTCAAGAATTGTGAGTATTCCTGTCAATTTCACATTACTCACGTAAAATTAATTTTGCTGCTCAAACGGTCTTAATTAGAGCACAATAATTACGCTCATTCGCCAACTAATTGCTATTAATTACAAAAAGCTATATTGAGCACATGGCAGGTCTCATCACCTATCATTTTACCATAATTGAAGGAGTGACTTGGGGGGGGGGGGGGCCTCCAAACTGACAAATTGGTCAAAGAAACTATCACAACTCACTTCAATTGACTAGCAGAGATATTTTATGAAGCCTCAATTTACAAATGCCTCAATTGTCAAGGTGATTACGTAGATAAATAAACTTGACTAGACATTACTGTTGTGAATAAAATATTTTCATGTTAAAAACAACCCTTGTAAACTTATTTAAATTACTTTAATGTTTATGGTTCTTATGCAATATGTGATTATGCAACAAACTTACAGCAGTCCTCTGTAACACGCGCTGAGAAGAAAAGATACTTATACCTTATAATCCATTAGTTTGAGATCTATTCATGTAGCAAGTCAGAATTGTGATGTTACTTAGACTTTTTATCTGAGCAATAAAATTGCATTTAATCAGTAAGTAATTATAATTAAATACTATCAGCTACATTAGTTTAAAACGAAAAAAGTGAGCATTCTTTGTGCATTTTAAAGCTTTTTTAAAGCATTATTTTTTTAGCATTTAGCATACTTTTAGCATTTTTACAACATTATTTTGCATTTATATGAGATGAAATTAATAGCTTCATATATATTGATAATATTTCTATCTATTCTTTTTTTATTTTAGCTTACAAGCTTGCAAGAAAAGTGGCTTGAAATATAGCTGCAATAGGGCATTTAACCTTCAGAGATATTAGGCAGAAACTTTCACACACTGCCTTATAAATGTTCCAAGCTTAGAATTACATGTAAACAAAAGAAGAAAACATTAAATTTAGCATTGAAAAAGTTCGTAATTTATACTTAGAAAATAAAGACAATTACCCTCCAGACTGAGACTGTGGAGTTGTTTTTGTGACAACTATAGTTTTTCCCAATTTTGACTCGAGGTCCACTTTATAGTCCCTTTTCTTAAGGAGCTCTCTCTTTACAGGAGGATACTTCCTTTTTCTATCTTCTTCTTCATCTGAAGATTCTATGCTCTCCTTGTATATTTCTTCTGCCTTTTTTTCATAGTGTTCGCGGTCCCAGGTGCGTCTGAAACCAGGAATTTGAGCCTAGAAAATACACATTCAGTATAAATAAGAGCTAAGAGTTCATATGGCACTTGTGACAAGGCCGGAAGAGCCAAGAGCTCATATAGTATGAGCTCTAGCGAAATTCTAAGAATCAATAGATTGATTTAAAAGGAAAATCAGAGGCTTAATGCGGGTTGGGATTTAAAATAAGAGCTCTGAGTCACGAGGTCCTATAAATATCAAAATTCGTTAAGATCCTATCACCCACTCGTAAGTTAAAAATACCTCATTTTTCCCAATTTTTCTTCTCCCTTCAGCCCCCCAAATGGTCGAATCGGGGAAAACGACTTTATCAAGTCAGTTTGTCCAGCTCCCTGACAAGCCTACCAATTTTCATCGCCCTAGCACGTCCAGAAGCACCAAACTCGCCAAAGCACTGAACCCCACCCCCTAACTCCCACAAAAAGAGCGGATCCAGTACAGTTACGTCAATCACGTATCTACAGCATTTGCTTATTCTACCCACCAAGTTTCATCCCAATTTCTCCACTCTAAGCGTTTTCCAAAATTTCCGGTTTCCCCCTCCAACTCCCCCAATGTCAACAGATCTGGTCGGGATTTGAACTAAGAACTCTGAGACATGGGTTCCTTCTAAATATCAAATTTCATTAAGATTCTTAATGAAAGTAAAAATAGTTCTTAAGTTAAAAATACCCCAATTTTTCTAATTCTTCCAAATTAACACACCCCAGCTCCGCCAAAGAGAACGGATACGTTCCAATTATGTCAATCACGTATCTATAACTTGTGCTTATTCTTCCCATCAAGTTTCATCCCGATCTCTTCACTATAAGAGTTTTCCAAGATTTCTGTTTCCCCCTTCACCCCCTATGTCCCCGGATCCGATTCGAATTGAAAATGGAGCATCTGAGACATAAGATCCTCCTATATATCAAGTTTCATTAAGATCCGATCACCAATTCTTAAGATAAAAATACCTCAATTTTCACGTTTTCCAAGAATTCTGATTTCCCCGTCCAACTCCACCCAATGTCACCGGATCTGGTCGGAATTTAAAATGAGACCTCTAAAGCACAAGATCCCTCTAAATATCACATTTCATTAAGATCTGATCACCCGTTCGTAAGTTACAAATACCTAATTTTTAAAATTACTTCCCCCCCAACTCCGCCAAAGAGAGCGGATCCGGTCTGGTACTGGTTATGTCAGTCACATATCTTGGACTTGTGCTTATTCTTCCCACCAAGTTTCATCCTGATCTCTCCGCTTTAAGCGTTTTACAGGATTCCCCCCCCAATGACTCTGATCCGGTCGGGATTTAAAATAAGAGATCTGAGCTACGAGGTGCTTCTAAATATGAAATTTCATTGAGATCCGATCACTCCTTCGTAAGTTAAAAATACCTCATTTTTTCAAATTTATCTGATTTAACCTTCCCCCCTCCCCCTCAGATGGTCGAATCGGGAAAAAATAATTTCTAATTTAAACTGGTCTGGTTCTTTATACGCCTGCCAAATTTCATCGTCCTAGCTTACCTGGAAGTGCCTAAACTAGCAAAACCAGGACAGACAGACAGACAGACCGACCGACAGAATTTGCGATCACTATATGTAGCTTGGTAGATGCCAAGTGCCATAAAAAGCTGATCTTAAGCTTAGTAGTAAAACATGGCATGCCTAGAATAAAATCTGCAGTATCATTAAACCAACCCATGCTGGTGCACGTGCTATTTTTGTAAGAGCTATTTATGAGAGCTTTTCATGAAGAAGGTCCATTTTTTAACCAGGACTGGGCCTCCTTCATTGAATGGTACACGTTTAAATAATAGACACATATTTTCTATAATTTTGTTGCAAATAATTGCAGCTCACAGTAAAAAGTGAAAAAAGGAACTAGGAGCAGTGGACGATTAAATTTTAGAGATTATAAATTTGAAGGCAACAGGTAAGATTACAATTCACAAAAGCCTAAGTTAGCGAAAAAGTTACACAAGAAAAGAAAAATACAGTGACGAAAACACATTTTTTAATTGTTAGGGTGAAGGGTAGGGATAAAGATGAATATCTACTTTCTGAGGCCTAAAAATGCACCCGAATCTAGGGCTTTTCCACTATTTCTTTAAATTGCACCAACTAGTTTTGGAAAGAAAAAGCTTGATGTGTATTTTGTGACACACAGATATATTTTGTCTTTTAATTTTCATTACGGCTTTTTGCAAGCTTATACAGTGTTTATACATCATTTTCCTTTGTAATTTTATTAGTTAAATTTAGTAAATGATGGATATTCTCTAATGATTTGGACAACAGCTTAAAGATGTTTATAAAAGAAAAAAAATAAAGCAAAGTTAAAAGTTGATACTTTTTTCCTAAGCATTTTGGAAATTTTCATAGTGCTTACTCAGGTCTAGTTATAGGCTATAAATATTCCATTTCGATGAAATTACTTTCTTAAATTTCGTAAGAATAAAGTTCTGATTCATTAGGGTACATATTTAGGCTTTAAAAATACCAAGGTTACAAAATAAAATTAGCGAAGAAAGCCTTACAAATTAGTAAGCATAATCCAGATAATAAATTGTTTTAATTTAAAATGCAAAAAGAACCTAAAAATGTGGCCATGTGGAAAACCAAACGGGTAAATTGACTAAGAACCACAAGCTCCAAATTAAACATATTGCTGTAACCACGTAATTATTTTTCCACTTAATATAACACAAAAACGGAAAAGTAGCTGCATAGAAGACTAAATTAAATTAAGGACCATAAGCTTTAAATTAAGTGGATAACAGCAATGGTAAAGAGAATAGAAAATGGGGCTTAGTCCCCCCACGCTTAATTTCATTTTTTTAGATACTTTCCAATTCCCCATATACAGTCTCTAAAATTAATTTATGTTTACTCATCAGCCTTCTTGGGATCTGAGTGGAATCCAGTAGCATTTTGTAGATCAGGAAAAGTGCATACAAAGGTGGCACAGGGCCTCACTCATGCACATCCCTTTATTCTTCATTATTTTAACCATATATTTATATTATTTCTCCTGAACTTTGTAATTACAATTTTGCCCTCCCTCAATTTTGCATGTCCAAAATAAATTACTGACAACCTTCCAGGATTAGGTCAACCAGATATACCAAAACAAGTGAGTATACAAGAATAAATTGAGGGGGAGGAGATTCTAGGAAGTAGTATATATTCATGAAACAACAAAACCAGGTAAAATGTGGGGAAAATAAGAAACGGGACAAACCACAAAAATCTTAGGATGAGGGGAGGGACAATCTGAGGGTCACTAATATTTTGTCATTGAGGGTCAATAAATAATATTAAGGGTCGCTAATATTGCATATTTGCCTAGATTGCATTTTTATTAAAGCGAACCACTTTTCCATTGGTTTTGCAATGTGAATAAAACTTTGGGGTTAGATGAACAATGCATATTAAGGTATGAGAACTTGTTTTCTAACTTCTACCTCTACTGACTACATTTAACCTTGGAAACAGTTTTTTCCATGTTTGGGCACAACGTACTTCTCAGGTAATCACTGAACTGTTTACTAATACAATAAAATAAACCCTGCTTGTCAAAAAGCAAAGAGAGTCTGAACTTCTTTCTCATTTTTCCATCTGACCCTGACAGGTACTACAATCCTCTCTCAAAATGCATAAGTATTTGACAAATTAATCAAACAATTTATGTCGCAAAAGCTACTAGATGAAGTAAATCTTCAAATAAATATAATTTTGCTGCAATTTCATGCAAACTGAGCTCAATAGCTGAAGTGTGAATAAAAAAAAATTAGTAGTTAATATTTAAGCAGAATTGCGATACATCCAATATTATTTCATTTTCTTCTTTTTTTTTAATTTTAATACGATTTGGAACAGCATCCTGTATCTGCTTTTGATCACCCATAAACTAAAGCAGCAGAAATTCTCTACATTCATAGGAGACTTTAATACTTTTGGCAGCTAGTTCAAAGTTGTTAATGAGGTCTAGGGTTAAGATCCCTAATTAATACTGTAATTTTTCATGATTCTCATTTATTACAGTTTTTTTTCCTGTTTTTTCTGATGAATAAATTGGGAAGAACAAAGCCACATTTTTCTAAACTGATTTTTTTTCCAATTTGCCATCTTACAAATATTACCTTTACGAATCACGTTAAAAAAATTTTCAGCTTGCTGAAATGTTGGGTTATAGAGTCGGATCAGTTTTTGTAGCATAGGTGAATGTACAAAAAATATAATAGAAAACAAGGAAATGACCATAGAATAAAATAGTAGGAATTCGCCTTAACCAAAAAAAAACCTATTCGCACACACTTGAAAAAATCTCCATTCATCAAAAACAGTTGAAGAGGCTAGTAGCCAGTTTCAGCCATCAATTGAGAGATAGTCATATATTTCATTTTTTTCAAACAGTTCGTAGAAGTGAACTGTAAGTAAGGAGCGACCCGACTCAATAGTAACCGAAATTCTAAAAATAGAATTTTGATACCAATAGATACATCAAAATAATCGGATTTTTATGATGATTACAAATATGTAATTTTCATCAAGTTTAGTCTTACTAATCAAAAGTTACAAGCCTGAGAAAATTTGCCTTATTTTCGAAAAAGACAGGGGAAAACTCCCTAAAAATCACAGAATCATAACGAAAATCACACCATCAGATTCAGCGTATCACAGAACCCTGCTGTAGATGTTTCAAAAATGTGGAACTCTGTATTTTTTGCCAGAAGAAAGATCATGGATGCGTGTTCATTTGTTTATTTTTCTCGCCAGGGGTGATCGTATCGACCCAGTGGTCCTAGAATATTGCACGGAGCTCATTCGAACGGAAATTAAAAGTTCTAGCACCATTTTTAAGTGACCAAAAAATTAGGAAGGCAACTAGGCCCCTCCCCTACTCATTTTTTCTCCTAAGTCACCCAATCAATGTTTTGAGATGGTCATTTTATTCAGCATAGTCAAAAAATTAAAAACTATGTCTTTGAGGACGACTTAATTCCCCACAGTCCCAGGGAAAGGGCTGTAACTTGTGAACTTTGTCCATTGTTTACATATAGTGTTGGTAATTGCAAAGTATACAGACATTTTCAGGGGGATTTTTTCTGTTGAGAGGGATGTCGGGAGAAGTGGCTACGTTGGAGGATCTTTCCATGGAGGAATTTTTTGTGGGGGAAGGAAATTTCTTATGAAGGGGGCGCCAAATTTCCAAGCACTATTTAAAAACGATAAGAAATTAAATAAAAAAACGAATTTTTTTAACTTTAAGTAAGGTACAACATTATAACTTAAAACGAACAGAAATTATTACGTATATGAGGAGGTTTGCCCCCTCGTCAATATCTCGCTCTTTGCACTAAAGTTTTTTTTAGCACTTTTAAAAGAGCTATTTATTCTAATTAAATGGCTTTTGTGATTCATGGGTCATTATTAAAGAATTGAAAAAAAAATTCGAACTTCAGCATACAGAGCGAGGTGTTGACAATGGGGTGAAGCTTATATACGTAATTTCTGTTCGTCTTAAATTTTAATGTTGCTCCTTACTTTCAGTTGAAAAAACTTGTTTTTTTTTTAATTTCTCTAAAAAAAATGGCACTTTGATGCATCTTAAGCATGTCAATTTTGCACTGCCTCACTCTATTGGATAGTGCTGAAATATATTACTTTGCTTTTGTTAATGTGCTTGTTTTGCTTATGTGCTTTATTTATAGGTAGTGGGTCTCCATTACAAGATTATACTTAAACTTGAATTCTGACGAGGAAATACGCTACATGGTGTCAGAATGGACAACACACCCTGCCACACAATCGACTGGTCATCAACCAATCTCAAACCCAATCGACTGGGGCAATCAGCCACACAATCGACTGGGGCAAGATATATTCACCACATTCCAAACTGCAGAAACAGAAAAGAATAAAGTGGATGTATGCCTGAAAAAATTCAGCGAGTATATTGAGTCCATTTTATCTCCCATATTTTCTTGATTCATTTTTCACAAATGAAAATAGGAAAAAAAGAGAGAAAACTGATTCACATGTGACAACACTAAAATTTTTGGCCCTAGATTACGATGAAATAAAAAAAAAACAAGTTTTTTTTAACTGAAAGTAAGGAGCGACATTAAAACTTAAAACGAACAGAAATTACCCCGTATATGAAAGGGGCTGTTCCCTCCTCAACGCCTCGCTCTTTGCGCTAAAGTTTGACTCTTTCTCTCAACTCTACTTTTTAAAACAGTAAAAGCTTTAGCGTAAAAAGCAGGGCGTTGAGGAGGGAACAGCCCCTTTCATATACGGAGTGATTTCTGTTTGTTTTAAGTTTTAATGTCGCTCCTTACTTTCAGTTAAAAAAAAAAACTTCGTTTTTTTTATTTAATTTCCGAATGTTTTTGAGTTAATCTATATTTTGATTTCAGCTCTCCGCAGATGAATAATTAAAGCAAAATTTGCATATTTATTTTTTTGGCTAAGCATAGTTTTGATCGAACGATTTTGAGAAACAAGGAGCGGAGGAGGAGGTCCAGTTGACGTCCAATTTTTTGTTTACTTAAAAAGGCAAATAGAACTTTTAGTTTTTTTTTAACTAATGCTAGAAAATCCTGCACCTCCTTCATGGAAAATTTTCTTCCCCCATGAGAAATTCATCCATGGAAAGTTTCCCCCACACAACCCCCTCTTCTCAACCCCTCCTCCCAAGCAAAAAAAATCCTCCTGAAAACGTCTGTACACTTCTCAATAACCATTACTATATGCAAACACTGGTGAATGTTTGTAACTTGCAACCCCTCCCATGGGGACTGTAGGGGAGTAAGTCGTCCCCGAAGCCATAGTTATAAGGTTTTTCGACTATGCTGAATAAAATGGTTATCTCAGAATTTAGATCCGAGGACTTTGGGGAAAAATGAGCGTGGGAGGGGGCCTAGGTGCCCTCCAATTTTTTGGTCACTTAAATAGGGCACTAGAGCTTTTCACTTCCGTTCAAATGAGCCCTCTCGCAAAATTCTAGGACCACTGGGTCAATACGATCGCCCTGGAAAATAAAAAACAAACAAACAAAAAAATTAAAATAAATAAACACACATCCATGATCGTCTTCTGGCAAAAAAATACAAAATTCCACATTTTTGTAGATAGGAGCTTGAGACTTGTACAGTAGGGTTCTCTGATACGCTGAATCTGATGGTGTTATTTTCATTAAGATTCTATGACTTTTAGGGGGTGTTTCCCCCTATTTTCTAAAATATGGCAAATTTCCTCAGGCTCGTAACTTTTGATGGGTATGACTAAACTTGATGAAACTTATATATTTAAAATCAGCATTAAAATGCGATTCTTTTGATGTAACTATTGGTATCAAAATTCCATTTTTTTAAAGTTTTGGTTACTATTGAGCTGGGTCGCTCCTTACTACTGTTTGTTCCCACAAACTGTCTGATTTGGGATGTAGCTCAGATGAAATGATGAGAGATATGTTAGTATTTAACGTAAAAAGTGGCAGGATAAGAGAAAGACTGTCAAGTGAAGACTGAACACTTAAACTAACAAAAGCTATTCTACAATCCAGGTTTGCCTTGATCCAGTTGATATGAAGAAATGCATCAAGCGCCCACACCACCCCATTCTTAGTTTTGATGACAGAGTAGTAAAATGTGCGGGAGTGGAGTGATTTTTTCAAGACTGATGCTGCTGATTTGGAGTCTATTGATTGGACCACATTTGGAAGATACAAATTTAAGAGATATCCTTTTTGGCTCCTATCAGCTCCAGCAGATGGAAGAGGTGTTTGAAGTTATCAATATTGGCCTGATTGTCAACAAAGTTGCTGGAATGGCTAGTAGTATGAAAGATCATGATAGGACTCTGAGGACAGTTCTGGAAAGAGCTTGTGAGAACGGCATCAAGTTCAATAAAGAGAAATGACTCCTTGATGCTGAAGCTATTCCTTACTTTGGTCACATACTGATAAAAGAAGGTACTAAACCTGACCCTCTTAAACTTGGGGGAAACAGGGAAATGCCAGCCCTCAAACGCAGAGATGAGTTGCAGACCTCCTACAGATGTACAACTTTTTGTCAAGATATGTTTCTGGCATGTCTTCCTTAAGCCAACCACTTTGGGAATTAGCCAAGGGTAAGAAGTTTGAATGGAAAGCAGTGCATAATGAGGCTAGATTCAGAATCCAGGATGCTATTTGCAGCAATCTTAGATATTTTGATACTAAAACAACTGTGGTAGAAGTGAAAACAGATGTATCACAGTATGGACCTGATACTCAGCTGATTGCAGGTCATGCAACAATAGCCTTAGCTTCCAGGTCTCTGAGTGATACAAAAAGGAGATACTCTCAAAGAGTACCAGTTATGTCCCCTGGTCAAATGGGATGAGCTAAAAGGCAGTAAGACTGCAAAACAGATAATAACAAGAGCTTCAGAAAGTCAAACAGATTCATATATTGCATTGCTGGAGTACTGAAACACTCCAGTTGATAAATCATATTCCCTTGTCCAGCTGCCTATGAGCAGAAAAACATAGTCAATAATCCCAACACTTTCATCACAACTGCAGCTGAAAATAATCACAAAGCATGTTTTTGAGAAAGCTAGAGAGAAAGCTCAAGTTAGACAACACAGAGAAAGTGTGGTTGAATTAAATGAGAGTAGTAGATGGCGCAAAGGTGTAAAAGAAAAGAAGGTAAGGCAGCCAGAGCACTCATACCTAGTATGTCTGGAAGATGGCAGCTTGCTATGGAGAAACAAGTGCCACCTACATCCCAGGTTAGAACCAATCATGATCAAATCAGTACTAACACCAACATATCCATCAACAGCCAGATATTTTAACCAGTACCCAGAAAAAGAGATGTACCCAAATGGAGCAACAATAGATGGTGATTTTATAATGCCTGTTCCAGGTTGTTCCAGTGCCAGAATGTATAGCAGAAAGCAATGAGGCTAAAACACCAAATGACATGGGCAAGGAAGAAATGGAAGTATTGATTAATGAAGTGAGCCCTCTCCTTGTACAGGAATACCCCCCATAACTAGACCACAAGCACTACAACCTGAAGAAAGAATCACATGCTCTAGTAGACTTTCCAATCCACCTGTTTCAATCAGTTTGAGCACAGATTGTGGTTAAATTAAAAAAAAAAAAAGTTTTTTCAACTGAAAGTAAAATGCAACATTAAAACTTAAAAATTATTACAAACACTAATTGCTCCCTCCTAAACACCTTGCTCTTCATGCTGAAGTTTTTTAGTGCTTTAAAAAAAGCTTTGTTCTAATTAAATGACCAATGTATTCCAGGAGTTATTTGCTAAGAATTGGGACAAAATTCAAACTTTAGCATAAAGAGCAAGGTGCTGAAGAGGGGCAGCCCCCATCATTTATACATAATAATTTCTGTTCGAATCAAGTTTTAATGTAGCTGCTTAGCTTCAGTTGAAAAACAAACAAACTTATTCTTAAATTTAATTTCTGATCACTTTTTAAATCATACCAGGAAATCAAGCTCCACCTCCATGGGAAAATCCCCCCTCTCCATGGAAAGATCCTTTAGAATATTCAAACCTAGCAAAAATTTACCCTAACCAATTACCCTTAACGTATCGACATGTAAAATTGAGTTGACAAAGAGAAAGTAAGACAAACAAAAAGAATTCTGGCAAATACCCCAGTGAAAGAATTTCTCCTGAAATGTTTACACCCCCCCCCCCATGGAAAATTCTCCTTGTAGAAAATTCCCCTTGCAGAAAATTCACCCGTCCCCATACACACACACAAGATGAATGCATACTTGCCAATAACAAATACCATACATAAACAATGGGCAAATTGTCTAATTTAAAGACCTTTCCCCATGGGCTATGAGGGATTGTATCATCTCCAAAGGTGTAGTTATTGGGCCTTTCAACTATGCTGGTCAAAATGGTTATCTCAAAGTTTTGATTGGATGATCTTGGGAAAAAGAGGAATTGGAAGGGGGCCAAGTTGCTATCCAATATTTTTGGTCATTTTAGGGCACTATAACTTTAAATTTCGGCTTGAAAGAGCCATCCCCCAATATTATATAGGACCATTAGATTGATAAAACTAACACTAGCCGTGGAAAAAAATATGTATCTGTGATCTTTCTTCTGGGAAAACAAAAATAAATTTCGTATTTTTGCAGATTGGAGCCTGAAACCTCTACAGTAAGTGTTTTCTGATATGCTGTATCTGATGGTGTGATCTGCTTTTTTTCTGAAGCTACTTTCATCTGTTTATATTTCTTTTCAGGAGCATACTGTTTATTCCTTTTAAAAGCTATAACCACTACAAATTTAAAGTCAATTTGAGGTTCTCTTAATATTTGTCTGTATTGATTTTGGGGACAATTAAGTACTGAAGGACCCCGAAGAAATCGTTATATTCTCTTAAAAAATTTCTGGTGCTAGAGAAAAAAGGAGTGAAATTTAATGTTAAGAACTATACAGTAACTTGCAAAATGGAATATTAAATCTAACTTGACAAATATAGGTAGCTTTTCAATGGCTGACATAATTTCAGCCACCTGACATTGATGCTATTTGCCAATGGCTGACATTTGATGTCACCTATTATTGGCCAAAACAACCAAATAGCCTAATCCTTGTAATTACAGGTCTTTTCAAAGACCTTAACAAAAATGTTTACAGAAAATCTTCATAAATCACAAATGTGATGGAAGAGGGCTCAAAATGGTGAACAGAAAATAGGTATTACATAGATCCCTGGAAGATCAGTTATTTAAAATTTGTATTTACACTAATTAAGATTAATTGGAATCACTACTGTCCCTGACAAGAGAAAATAAAGCACCCTTTCCTGTACAACCAAGCTATTCACCTTTTCAACACTTAGATCACTTTAAACCCTTTAGTATAACACCTACAAATTTGATTGTTTCATCATTGAATTCAGTTATGAATCAGCAATCAGCCAAGTAACATCTTTTGGCTAGTACTTTTAACCTAGGTAGATGTGAAATAAAATGAATTGAAATAGCAAAGTGGGCAGAGTTTCGTTTGACAAATGTGAAAAAATTCTTTCTTGTTAGGAGACAGCTAATTAATGATTATGCATAAACAGAAGTTAATTCATTAGCTGAGGGTTTTAAGCGAAGATTTGAGGAGTCCCTGTTGGCGATTTATGGTGTTAGTCATGCCTCAGTGGCTTAGGGAACTGCATATTGGTACTTATATGGATATATAAAAAGTGCTTTTCTAGTAAGAATATTCAAATTTTTTATTTACTGTTTTGTGATGACAAGGAACAAGCATAAACATAAAACAGAGGACCAATATGGATCAGTTTCACATGATAAATCTGGTCATTCATCTTCAATACAAAAATCAATAAATCATGATTCAATCTAGTCATTAGTGGACAAATACTTGAAATTGTAAAGGAGTCTCAAAACATACTAAAATCAATTGATACAAGATTGGCTAATCTAGAAAATCAAACAATTTCTGTGGAAAATGGTCAAGCTATCTTACAATCCTATGTTGCTCAAGTTGAAACAAAGTTGCAATGTAGCAAATGAAGAAGTAATTTCACTAAAAAGGGAAAAGCATATTGAATCCACAGAGACAAAATATCACCATGAAATGAAGTCTTCAATGTCAGCAAGAATGATGTTGGTGGAATATTATCTACAGAAAATAACATTATTGTTTGGAATACAGTTTGTGATGATGCAGCTACTGCTAAAAGTTCATTTCAAGAATATGTGCCAATGGTTTAGAATTAACAAAGGTTCCAGAATTTACAATTATTGAAAATAAAAAAGGGCAAAAGTTCTAAAAAGTAAGGGGAAAAACTTAATAATAAGACTCTCGGTTCATATGGGGCTATGAAAAATGCTTACATCAGCAATGATACTCTAAATTGAGTAGTAAGGGTATTCCAGCTTGAGTGTCTATTACTGTTCCTCCATTCATTCTTCTTGAGAGAGAAGGTGTTAGGAATGTGAAGTATAAATACAATGAGCCAATACCAGAGCTAGTTGATTGTTGATTCTAGCACTTCATTTGTTTGTTTTGAAATTAGAGCCATTTTTTGCTACTATTAGTGAAATTTGGTAATGTGGTTAGCAGCACTAGTACAAGTATGTGCCTAATGGAGAAAACTAATTATATTTTTCTACAATTGCACTACCCTGTTTTTTTTTTATTTGTACAAGGTTTTCCCCTTTTTATTTTCTATGAGTTTTTTTTGTTATGCTGTATGTTTTTATTTTGTGATTTGTTTATGATAAGTTTTATTTTTAATTTATTTCCTCTTTTGTAAGCTTTTTTCTTCTGTTTGTATTGATTGCAATCCTCCTGGATACTGGAGATCACTTGTGGTTGTTGTAAGTAGAGTTAATTTTCTATGAGTTTCCTCTTTTTCCTCTTAGACTTGTGTCTTGAAAAGAGTTGGATTCGAAATTGATAGTTATGACTGTGTGATGCAGAATAGAGAATCATGATTACATGGTGGGTTAGCTTTATATTGCAGGAAGAATATTACAGTAAAATATGGAATGATCTATATGTTAGATCATTTTGATGCTAGTCTTCATCTAGCATCCAACGTGTGAGGATCTAGTGTTGTTAACTGTTGAGCCAAGTTTTTTCAGCTGGACCATTAACCTCTTAAAAAACAATGGTCAAACAAAGACTAGTTTGTCCCGAATGTAGGCTTAGAGTCTTTTCAAACTCTGTAAAGTGTGGAGGGTGCAATTGCTCGTTTCACACAGGAGCGGAAAAATGTGCCAGAATTGATACAGCTAATTGGAGTGAGAGCTGGTGTTGTCCTGACTGCTCCTCTAAAAAAATGCCAATCAATAAGGTAAATTCTTTAAATTCACCTGTTTTACCTTCACCTCGCACCCCTTGTTCTCCAAATTCAAGAGCTAAGATGCTTAATATCTTAAAAGAGCTCAAATCGCCAGTGCTCCCCCCTTCGCAGAAGTCAACTCTAGCCTCTCCCTATTTACAACATGAAGTGATGTCCCCCACTCTTGAAGTTTCTTGTCAGACTGAGTGCCAGACCTTTTCTTCCGTCAACCCATCCTATGCTCTGAACACCACCATTGGAAAATTACGCACCTGCTCATGTGAGGTATCAGTTCAGACCAGACCTTACTCATATGTTACCAGAGAAAATTTAACATATCCAAATCCCTGTGTTAAAGATTTTGCTTGCCAGACAAATCTTGATATTCTTAAACCATTAAAAGACAGACCAGAAGAGTTATTAAGCTACATTTTGACCGTAATTTCTGAACCTCATTCTGTAACTCAAAACAGTGATATAACAAAGAATAATGAAGTCAATCAAGTGAAATTAAAAAAATTCAGAAAATGCTATATTACCCTTTGTAAATTCATTTGAGAGGTCAAGGGCGTTTGAACCAGTGACAAACCAGGTGATTAGTAATGATATTGACTGGAACGGTCAAGTTAATAATGTTGAAATGAAATCAATTATTCATGAATGTAATCCCACTGACAAATCTTCTTTTAGTATGGTAGATGATCAGGCTCCCGAACACAGGAATAACTTAACAACTTCTGGTTGTATGCTGAATTTGAAAGAGGATAATGCCACCTTTGTTTTAAAGACTAATAAGGTTACTACGAAATCTGATGCAGATATTGAAATTGTTTATGAGAAACTTGTGGCATATGAAAGTGAAGGAAACAGAAGAATTAGCTGGAAAAAAAATGGTGATCAGCGTGTAATTGAAAATAAAGAAAAAACGAAATCAGTTTGCAAGGATTTTTTACATGCAAAATGTAACCACGGAAAAAGATGTAATTGGCTCCATATTTGCAAATATTTTCTGACGGGTTCTTGCAATAAAAGTTCATGCTTGTTTGACCATCTTTCAATTTGTTCTGTTTTTATGTCAGGTCATTGTTTTGGTTGTGAAAAGTATCATGTTTTTATACCAAAGTTGTTTAGAAGGTTATTCTCTAAGCCACAAGCTATACCTTTGCATGTGTATGATGTTAGTTCTAAGAATTTGACAAAAAACAGAGATGGATTTTGGAGGGAGGCCCCACCCTTTTTAGGCCAGCATCAAAAGCACTCACGACCCCATCCTTCCCTTGGTCAGGTTCCTGTCAACATCCATTCTTATCCCCCTGCATTTTCAGCTCAACAATTAATAAACTCTTCCTGATTACTTACTCCCCCGCCTTACCCCTTGTTATCTCCTCCTCCTCTCCATATACAGAAGTCCTATTTCCTTCCCCCTTACAGTATGCTGCCCCATACCCTCCCTACTCTGCCGCAAACCAGCAATTTCTTGACAGGCATGAATCACTATTCCCACCCAGCCCCCCTTTCCCAGCACCTTACAAAACCCCACCCCCAGCCCATTCGTTTTATCCCTTGTGCCTACCCTGTAAACATGACTCAGGTCTGAGACTTTTTGTGTTCAATAATTGTCATTTAATAAGACCTCATGCTTTGTCCATATCCTTGCCCATCCCCCCATATCTAAATCCCCAAAGCAAATCCTTCTCTTACCCCTCTTCTCCAAAGCATAATAAAATTAAATTAAAACCCTACCCAGGAAATTCTCAAACCCATCAAGTCTCCCTGTTGCAATTCCCCAATCGGTTTGTTTTTCCTAAACTTTTAGTTACTAATGCTGTAAGTCTTAATTTTGAAAAGCTTACTGAACTCAAGGTGGTTTCAGAATCACATTTGATAGATATTATAGCTGTTACTGAAGGTCAATCCCATGACCCAGGGTCCCTACATCTGACAAATTATTCAGAGTTTATTAAACTCCATCCTTCAGACCACCAACTTGGGAAAAAAGGTGGCAGAGTTCTGTTTTTTACTAAGAGTCACCTTTACCCAAAGGTTATTCAAGTCCCTAACTTATCTGAGTATGATGAAATCCTCTGGCTAAGTGTTGGACCAAAAGTACTCCCTCCTCCATTTAGTATTATTGCAATAGCTGTTTTCAACTACTCCCCAAATCAAAATATTGAGTCAAAATGTAATTTCATCCAGCAATTATAGGCAAGTGCTGATTTTGTTATTTCTAAGTGCCCCAATGCTGGCCTTTTTTTAGTTGGCAATGCCAACAACCTTAAAATGGATTCCTTTTGTGCTTCATTTAAAGTAAAGCAAATTGTTAAAACACAGACGACTCGGGGAAATACCTCCCTTGATGTTATTTTAACTAATATGTATAATTTTTATAGCCCTCCCTCAACTTTGCCTCCATTAGGTGGGAGTTATCATCTTTCCATTTTTTTGTCCCTCTCCTCAACTTTTAAGCATACTTTCTCAAAGACTTATAGCACTTACTGCCCTCTTCAAAATTCTGGTCTTCTTTCTTTTGGCATGTGGCTGAGTACTGAAGATTGGTCTGACATTTATAGTTTACAAAACCTTGATGAGAAAACAGCCACGTTTCATAAAAAGCTAATTGATAAATATCAAATTTGTTTCCCAGAAAAAAGGTTTAAAAGGTGCTCAAGTGACAAACCCTTTATTAATCAAACAATAAAAACACTAATTAGCACCAAATTGAAGCTGTTTAAAAATGGTAAACCTTTGGTATCCAGTTATATCATAACATTTTGTGAAAAATTGATTTATTTTATTATTATTTATTGTTTTGTAATTTTTTTGGGTGGGAGAGGGAGGAGGTAAGGATAGCTGGTAATAATTCTGTGTGTAGCATTTTGTAAAGGGTAATGTCTATCCATACAAGTTTTATACACTTTGGGTTTAGTTGTTAATGTGTTTTATTTCTTTTAATGAAACGCTTTTATCTCTCAGGATGACAGTTCTTTCTAAATAACAATATAATTTAGTTTGAATATTTTAGCCATAAAATTACAGAATATTTTATTGTATTGATTGTCAATTGAGGATCCTAATCTTATACAGACCCTAATTAACACTTTGGAGCAAAATAAGGCCCAATGCTGGATCTACTCAGCTCTGTTGTTGAGGAGGCAACTATTAAACACCTTACACTAAAGATATAAAAAAAAGAGAGTTTTGGATATGTTAACAGCCCAGTGACATACCTTCTGACTAGGAGAGAGCTAGGATAGATAATAATTTAAGTCAACTCAGTAGTGACTGCAGATAGGTATGACCAAAAGAAACATACTTAGAGCTTGAAAAATTATGGCTAATCTTGGACATACAATCTTAAACCAAGAACAAAATATCAAAATCTCAGAGAGAATTAATCATGGGACATATTTAATCTAAGACAAGTATCATGGAGCAGAATAATTGTACCTACATAGGCTAGGCATAGAGGTAATTTTTATCTAAAATTTAAATGCTGACAAAATAAAAGTTTCCTAAGATTGTAGTAGGCTAATTCCTACAGTTCTAGGGCCTAGTCACAACTAACAGCCAATCCCAACTATCTAGGCTAAACCTATACCTTATGCATCATTCCAAGATTATTAGCCTGTTGTCTATATTCATAAAAGATTTGGTCAATATTGGTATTACCTGAACAATTGTTTTGGGTCATGAAACTATTGTTAATAGATGCATTTTGACTTTTGGAACATCTTTTCTCTCTTGCAAAACTACCACAAACTCATTGTTATGGACCTATTCTGGCCCAAATATTCTTGTATTCATACATAGCCTATAAAATTGCAATCATTTCCATTTTCATTGATCAGGTATTTGAAATCACAAATCTGTAATAGTTTAGAAGCAAATTTGGGCAGTATATTTGCACATTAGGGGGTGGGGGTAAAGCATAGCATATATTAAATATGTAAACTAACCATTGCTGTATTTAATATATGCTATTCTTTACCCCCCCCCCCCCTAATGTGCAAATATACAATAAATCCACAATGGTGAGATTGCGGTAGTTTCGCAAGAGAGAAAAGATGTTCCAAAAGTCAAAATTCATCTAGGCCTATTAACAATAGTTTCATAACCCAAAACAATTGTTCAGGTAATACCAACATTGACCAAATTATTTCGGGTAATAATTCTTTCCCCCAGAGTGTAAATAGATTAGAAAATTTCATTTAGGCTGTATATAAGATAATTCGAGCTTACTTTATCAGCCATGATACCAACTTTAAAGAATAATTCAAATAATTTGCTAATTTCAGTTTCTTCTATAAACACTTAAAGGGATTGCACCATTTAGATGGCGATAAGAACAACAATAGGTGAGTTCTCACCAGAAGCAAGATTTGCAACAGTTGCTCTGAGTACGTATGGACCTGGGCTTTTATTTGACCATAGTTGGCCCAGTAATGTCATTTAGAGATGGGGGACTGACAAAGGCTATAAACCATACAAACTGCTCTCAACTGTCCTCAAAATATTTTTCAAAACTTTCAAATACTCAGAAAATGGTAATAATTAAAATGATGCTTTAAAAGATTAGGAAAAGCTCCCAGAAATCCGATGTGCCTCAGTTAGAAAAATTGTTTTGACTTAATTTTAAAAAGAACGTACGGATATTTTTTTATTGAAAGCTATTGAATCTTTTCAGTTATTGAAAGTGGGATAAGGTGCCATTATGTTAATGAGGCTATGGGAACAAAATTTCTTACCGTTATGGTTGATAAAACCAAAGACATATCAAAAAAGAGCTAGCTCGGAATTCTAATTATATAACCTTATGACAAGAAACCGAAAAAAGAGTTCTTTGCTACTTTATTAGAAGTAACTTGATGCAAAAAGGCTGTTAAGGCTCATTGACTATTAAATACGCAAAATAGGACTCAACTGTTCAGATTATGCTATTGAGATCTAAAATAGAGCTAATGTCATGACCAACCACTTTTCAAGGTTTACAAACTCGTATTAAAACCACTGTACCTCATGAGATTTACATTTATTGTGATGCCCATTGATTTCATATTGTGTTCGATTATTTTGCTCAGAATATTCAGGACTTGAGACGAATGGGATTTTTATTCGCTATTTTCCAAGAACAGTACTGTTTTATCGAAATCGGCGATACACGTTGCGAACTGTACGTTAATTCTTACAAAGCCACTGGTATAACTGCCCTTTGGATAGAAAAAAATTGTCTATAGATCAGTGAAACAAGCATTGATTAAACACAACTATATTCACGGCATTTGACTCACTGCACGAACTTTTGACATCTGGATTTATTTTTACATTACATAAAGTGAAAATCAAATTGTACCCCCCCCCCAAAAAAAAAACATCTTTATCTGAATAACTAAAGGTAGCATGCAATGCTTTTTTTCTGCTGCCACCGGTATTATTCCAGTTACACTTGATAAAATGATATTGTTGCAAACCAATAAAGCTTTTGATAAAATCTTCAAAAACGCAAAAGAATTTTCTTGTGAGTTTGGCTTTACTGAAGACTTTTTGGAAAGTTTGCCGAGTTCCATTTTTTTTACCTAAAGAAAAAAAAACAAATTTTTACTTATTAGCCTTCAAAGTTGTGGAAGGGGATGTGAAGAAAGTGCTTTCCCCCTCAAATAGGGAATAATTTCTGTGTGTTTAAAGTTTTACTGTCACTCATTTCTTTAATTTGAAAAAAAACTTGTTTTCCATTTACTTTTTAACGCTGGTGGTCCTAAGCTTTTTAAAACCGACTCCGTTTGAGTACACATTAAACTTCAGTAGTGGATCCAGGATAGGCCAAAGGGGGAGCGGGGAAGGTGTTTGAGCGTGGGGGGGGGGTGTATTAGGTCTGGGGGTATGGAATACCCCCAACAAGGTGGAGGTTCGTAGCCCTCTCAATGAAAATTTTTAAAATTTTATTGTATATTGACACATTTTTAGGCCGTTTTCAATTTTTTATTAACGAGGGTTTAGGGGCAAAAAAGTATGGTTTGACTCAAGAATATTTGCTAAAAAATAAAAGGATTTTGAAGCTATTAGAAAGTTTTGTGTTAACATATCATATCTGACCCTTTAACATAAGAATTTGAACGTTGAAAGCTATTACCTTTTATATCAAGTAGAGGAATACTTTTAGTACTGATTTTGCTACTTTTTCAAATGATCACATTTTTAAGATAAACCTCAATGTACATTTTTAACTATCCCGCCTTATGATAAGTTTCAAAAATGTATTACTTATTATAAATGGTCTAAAGCAAAAGCCTTGTATAAGTTTTAGCTGGTTTACTCTTATCCTGAATTTAAAGGTAACAATCCAAAACAAATTAATAAGTTGACTATTTCAAAGGTCAGTAATAATGCAAAAAAAGGTATTTTAAAAAAACTTTAATGTTACAACTTTTTTAATTGTACAATGCTATGGATGAGCTATTCAATGGCATAATTCGACAAACACACACACACACACACACATATATATATATATATATATATATATATATATATATATATATATATATATATATATATATATATATATATATATATATATATATATATATATATATATATATATATATATATATATATATATATATATATATATATATATATATATATATATATATATATATATATATATATATATATATGACAATATACATAACCAAATTTATATCTGTCCATTGTGTAAACCTTACACAGTTCGTCTGATCGCCAAGAAACCTTGAGAAGCTGTTGAGTATACTCTTGCGAAGGTTTTAGGAATAATATTTTCTCCTCCCACAAGGTTCCTTTGAAATTTTTCTTGCCAATGAAATTAGAGAACCATAACCACAAATAATTGATATTTATTTTGATCAGATTTATTCATAATTTTCACATATTTAATTAATGGGTTAATTAATTATGTATTCGGTCATCTAACGGAATTCCAGTATTATGAAAATCTCCAAATTTAAAAATACAGTCATTATTTTCCACATGGGAAACCCTCAAGGAGGAGGTTGATTTAAATTTTTTTAAACATAGTTTGCATATTTCTTCTGATGTTCAATAGCTCACGACCCTCAATCTGAAACTTAGGTTGAGTAGGCTTTTATTTTTGAAATCTTATTATTCTTTTTGCTATAGTCTGAAAAAGCAACTAAAAATTTATGTGTGAACTTGAAATTTTTTTCTTGAACATTATGAATTTTTGATTTCATTTAATTTGAACTATTATCGCAAAAAGAATAACAAATGGGCAAATGCGGAATTTCAAAATATTTTCCAGAAGTAGATTCAAAGTCAGAATGTGAAATGTATCCGCTGTCCCAGTGAAACATATAAACTAGCATCGTTAGACAATTTCTTTAACGAACTGAACCATTGTCGGAGACAATTGTTATGTAATTTGAAGCACAATTTTCACAAACAAGATAATACAGCAAAGTAGAATAACTAGTTTTTATGGTATAACATTGATTGAAAAACCAGGACTGCTAATATTTCATGGCCAAAATTTTAGACGAAGTGAAGACAAACTTTATCCAACAAATTGGGAAAACACTTATTCGGCCATTAGAATAATGAGCTATGTATTCACCAATTAATTTTTGCTGCCTTTAACTCCCCTTGGCCAAAATATAGTCTCTGAAATTTTCGAGCTTTTACTTTACAATTTCCTGCCTAATAATTACATTTCTTCGCTAACTGTTTGCTAAATCAGCTTTTATAAAGCAAATAATTCTGGGTGCGTTTGTTTACTTGTCCAATGGGATTTTTACTAATCGAGGTTTAACCCCTAAAAGATAGCAACAAATACTTGTCTGGCCACGTGTTACTGAAAACGGCAAGATTAATTGCGAATAATAACAACATTGGTCACGTGTTTTTGGAACTGGAACGTGTAATTATTATTTTAATGCTATGTGAAGTTCTGACAAGGAAGAGGCTAGGACTTTGGGCCTGTTTCAAATTTTACAGGCAAATACAGCTTCAGCAATTATTTCAGAGCTGGGTAGCCTAATACAATTTGTGTGGCCAGAAATTTAATTGTAAGATTTCAAATTGTGGTTGTCATTTGCCTTTTTAAGTCATTCCATTCAAGATGCTTTGGATATTTTTTATTGTGATAAATTGTCTTAATGCTCTGAAAAGGGAAAATTATTTCAATTGCATAGGATAGGAAAATTTTGGTAGGCTAATTAATTCAAAGTCCTAAATTAGCCAGGGAAGTGCTTTTTTTTTCACTAAAAAATCACCACGTTCTTTGAACTCCAATTATATAGCCCTATTTTTGGCCCCCTTGATCCAGTTCCTGCTTGTCATTTACACTAAATTTCACTTTTTCTGTTACCTATTTATGTTTGCACCAGTTTTACCATTGGGTAAAACTGGTACAAACAGTATTACTGGCTTTCATATAATTTGAATATACCACTTGATGCCTTTTGTAATGCTGTTTACAAATATAATAATTGCTTCTACCGCAAGTTCATATTTAAGCACTTTTTGACCTCTTAAAAATGACCTAGGGTAAACCCACCGGTACTCAGTCACAGACTAATTCCTGGGCAGAATTTTTGATTAGATTGCAACATGCCCAATACTGGGTCTCTCGAGCACCCGATCTCAGTCAGAGACTTGCATTTTCTGAGTCACTTCCGAAAAACCTGTTTAGATATTCTCTGCTGAGATCTATGACTCAGGCTCTTTGTCTGGTTATTAGACATTTTAAGGTCAATCTCCTAGGTTGAAAGCTAATTCTATTAAGATAGCATTGAAATACGTACCGAGATTTCCTCCTTTCTCATTGGCTTAATTGCTCTCTTGAGGGTTGTACCAGAATATTTAAACTCTGTTGATTTAATTGAGATATTACGACCGGATTTAAAGGGAATTTAAATTTTTCACATGTCTAATTGGTAACAGCTGACCATTGGAATTAGGTTGGTTACAAGTCAGATAACAGTTTAGCATTTGAATTTTCACAATGGGCAGAAAAAAAACGAGAACAAATAAGGGACAGGAAAACCTGAGACATTGGTAAGTTCTATCTCAACGTTATAGTAGAATATATTACTTTTATTCATTTACAAGTAACATTTTCAAACAGTTCGTGGTAACAAACTGCAGTAAGGAGCTACCAGGCTCACTAGTAACCAAAACTCTAAAAACCGAAGTTTTGGTACAAACAGTTACATCAAAAGAATTGCATTTTAATGCTGATTTTAAATATATAAGTTTCATCAAGTTTAGTCTTACCGGTCAAAGGTTACGAGCCTGAGAAACTGCGCCTTATTTTAGAAAACAGGCGGAAATACCCTCTAAAAGTCACAGAATCTTAACAAAATCACACCATCAGAGTCTGCGTATCCGAGAACCCTGCTGTAGAAGTTTCAAGCCCCTATCATAAAAAAGGTGGAATTTTGTATTTTTGCCAGAAGACAGAAAACGGGTGCGTATTTTTTAGTTTTGTTGTTGTTCTTTTTTCCTCAGGGGTGATCGTATCGACCTAGGTGTCCTAGTATGTCACAAGAGGGTTCATTCTAACGTAAATTAAAAGTTCTAGTGTACTTTTTAAGTGCCCAAAAAATTGGAGGGCACCGAGGCCCCCTCCAACGCACATTTTTCTCCAAGGTCACCGGATCAAAATTTTTAGATAGCCATTCTGTTTAACTTAGTCAAAAACCTAAAAACTATGTCTTTGTGGATGACTAAATCCACCACAGTTCCCGGGGGAGGGGTGGCAACTTATAAACTTTGACCATTATTTACACATAATAGTTGTTAATTATGAAGTGTACAGACGTTTTCAGGGGGACTTTTTTGTGTTGGGGTTAGGGTTGGTCGGGGGGGGGGCAGGTTACGTGGGAGGATCTTTCCATGGAACAATTTTTCATAAGGGAAGAGAATTTCCATGAAGGGGTCGCAGGACTTTCTAGCATCATTTTAAAAAAGACAATGAGATTTTTTTTTACTGGAAGTAATGATAAACATTAAAACTTAGAAACGAACATAAAATATTACTTATATAAGGGGGTTCGTCTCTTCCACAATACTTTGCTCTTTACGCTAAAGTATTTTTAGTAACTCTAACTAGTTATTCTACGGCCTTTGTGATTCAAGGGTCATTCTGAAAGATTTGGGACAAAATTCAAGCTTTAGTGTAAGAACGAGGGATTGACGAGGGGGCAAACCCCCTCATATACGTAAAATAAATACACAAATATATATGTTCGTTACATAAGTTAATTCGTAAGGTACGTATGTTTGTTACTAACAAAAACGTTTGTAAAAAAAATAAAACAAATCTAGTTGTCTTTTTAAGTAACCAAAAATCGGGAGGTAACTAGGCCTCCTCTCCCATCCCCCTTTTTTAGCAAAATCGTCCGATCAAAACTATGAGAAAGCCATTTAGCTTGTAATTAACATAAAAATTGCTTCTCCAGACTAAACATCCATATGATATATGGGTAGATTATTGCAAAATATATCGTGCGAAGAATACTTTCCGGCAGAATATGCTTCAATCTTTTGACGATGCCAACTCCACGTGCAACTTTGGTGGAGATAATACCGATATGATGCTTCTACGATAGATTAGAAGCATTATGGAAACCGAGGTACCGCAGTGATATAACTTGTAAAATAGGCTTTTCATCAAATAGAACTTTACTACTTACATCAACAGAATCACCCACTCTAAAGAATGTCAGTAAAAAATTTTCTTTACATTCACACACAGCAAACTTACACTTGTAAACATCTCTAATCTTTTGAGAGTAATACGAGCTTTTGCTATCAAATTATCTGGGATTTTGGAAATTTTGTTAGCAATAATGTCAGTAATATATGTATCCTTTAGATAAACGCGCATCATGTTCACGTAAACTAAATAAAGTAAAGGGCCCAGCACAGACATTTTGCTATTTATAATGTTAGATATTGTCGTATGAGTGTCTACACCAGGAAACTACTTTACCCCATGAAATACAAGGCTATCAAGCATGGACTCTTGATCATAATTATCAAGCTTTTTTTCTATTCGACCAATTTTCTCCTCCAAATTTTCAATTTAACTACCTAGTAGAGCCTGCTCAATTTTTGCAAACTTTGGATTAAACTCGAGCGTGATAGACTACCTAGTAGAGCCTGCTCAATTTTTGCAAACTTTGGATTAAACTCGAGCGTGATTGAATCATAAACCTGGCTGATTATCAGTTCAGTACCTTCTTTGTTCAATTAATTTGGGTCATTGAACTTTTCAGTAACTGAAAGTAAATGAAAGTAAGGAGCAGCATTAAAACTTAAAACGAACAGAAATTACTCCGTATATGCAAGGGGCTTTTCCTCCTCAACGCCCCGCTCTTTACGCTAAAGTTTGACTCTTCTCTTAACTCTATTTTAAAACAGTAAGAAACTTTAGCGTAAAGATCGGGGCGTTGAGGAGGAAAAACTCCTTTCATATACGGAGTAATTTCTGTTCGTTTTAAGTTTTCTTGTTGCTCCTTACTTTCATTTAAAAAAACTTGCTTTTTTTATTTAATTTCTGGACGTTTTTGAATTAATGCATGTTTTGATCTTGGCTCTCCGCACATAAATAATTAAAACGAAATTTGCATATTAATTAATTGCAATTAATCAAAAGATTTTGAGAAAAAGGAGCGAGGGATTAGGCCTAGTTGCCCTCCAAGTTTTGATTGATTAAAAAAGCAACTAGAACTTTTTTTTTACAAACGTCTTCATTGGTAAAAAATATACGTAACTTACGAATTAACTTACGTAACGAACTTCTATATTAGTATGTTTTTATTACGTATATTAGGGGGTTAAACCCTGGTCGATACCTCGCTCTTTACACTAAATCTTAGATTTTGTCCCAATTCCTTAAGAATGACCTCTGAATCACAAAGGTCGTAGAATAAATAGTTGAAATTACTAAAAATACTTGTAGCGTAAAGAGTGAGGTATAACGAGAAGGTAAACCCCTCATATGCGTAATAATTTTTGTTCGTTTAAGTTTTAATGCTGCTCCTTACTTTCAGTAGAAAAAAACTTCATATTTATTTTTTCGTTGTTTTTTCAAATAATGCTAGAAAATCCTGCGTCCTTCATTAAAATTCTCTTCCCCCATGAGAAGTTTCTCCATGGAAATATCCTCCCAAGTAACCCCTCCCCCTCAAATCTCCCCCCTAAACCAAAAAAAATCTCCCTGAAAACATCTGTACACTTCCCAGTAACCATTACTATATGCAAACACAGGTCAAAGTTTGTGACTTGCAGCCCCTCCCACGGTGACTGCGGGGGAGTGAGTCGTCCCTAAAGACATAGTCATTAGGTTTTTCGACTATGGTGAATAAAATGGCTATCTCATAATTTTGATCCGGAGACTTTTGGGAAAAAATGAGCGTGGGAGGGGGCCTAGGTGCCCTCCAATTTTTTTGTTCACTTAAAAAGGGCACTAGAACTTTTAATTTCCGTTGGAATGAGCCTTTTTGCGACATTCTAGGACCACTCAGTCGATAAGATCACCCCAGAGAAAAAAAAACAAATAAACACGCATCCGTGATCTGTCTTCTGGCAAAAAAAAATGCGAAATTCCACATATTTGTAGATAGGAGCTTGAAACTTCTACAATAAGGTAACGGGAACAATAAGGTAACAATAAGGTTCTACGTTAAGATTCTATGACTTTTACGGGGTGTTTTCCCCTATTTTCTAAAATGAGGCAAATTTTCTCAGGCTCATAACTTTCGATGGGTAATTGGTCTTGATGAAACTTATATATTTAAAATCAACAATAAAATGCGATTCTTTTGATGTAACTATTGGTATCAAAATTCCATGTTATAGAGTTTTGGTTGCTATTGAGCCGGGTCGCTTCTTACTACAGTTCGTTACCACGAACTGTTTGATTGGTTATATTTTCCAGCAGATGACTTTTTATTTTCTCCAGCTGGGCTTCAGTTGTAGCTAATTGTTCGTAAATCGGGGCGATACTTGAAGACACTGAGTTAGACCATAATTTTTCTCTTGCTTTCAGGGCTTAAAAGGTCTTAGAAAAAGTTTCGTAAATTTATGTGGTATTAACAAGTTTTTGTGGCACTTTGTGCTTACGAAGTGACATATAGTGACCATAAATTCTGTCGGTCTGTCTGTCTGTCTTTCCCTGTTTTACTAGTTTAGGCACTTCCAGATAAGCTAGGACGATGAGATTTGGCAGGCGTATCAGGAACCAGACTAGATTAAATTAGAAATAGTCGTTTCCCCAATTTGATCATCTGGGGGAGTGGGGAGGAGGTTAATTCGAAAAAAAAGACCGGGATGAAACTTGGTGGTAAAAATGAGCACAAATCCTAGATACGTGATTGACATATTCGGAACGGGTCCGCTCTCTTTGGAGAAGTTGGGGGGAGGGTTAATTCTGAAAAATGAGAAAAATCAGTACCAGACAAGATTAAATTAGAAATATTCATTTATCCGATTCGACCGTCAGTGGGGGGGCGGGAGTGGAGTGACGGTTAATTCGTAAAAATGAGATGTTTTTAAGTTACGAAGGAGTGATCGAATCTTAATGAAATCTCATATTTAGAAGGATCTTGCAACTCAGATCTTTCATTTTAGATATGGCTCAATCCAGTTTCATTTGGGAGAGTTGTGGGGGGGGGTATCAGAAATCTTGGAAAACGCTCAGAGTGGAGAGGTCAGGATGAAATTTGGTGGCAAGAATAAGCGGACCGGATCCGCACTCTTTGGGAGAGTTGGGGGGGGGGTAATTAGGAAAAATTAAAAATGAGGTATTTGTAATTTATGGACGGGTAATCAGATCTTAATGAAACTTGATATTTAGAAGGATCTTGTGCTTCAGCACTCTTATTACAAATCCCAACCAGATCCGGTGAGAGTAGGCGGAGGTGGAGGGGGAAACCGAAAATCTTGGAAAATGATTAGATTGAAGAGATCGGGATGAAACTTGGTGGGTAGAATAAGCAAATATCGCAGATATGTGATTGACGTAACCGGACTGGACTCGCTCTCTTTGGGGGAGTTGGGGGAGGGAGGGTTAACTCTGAAAAATTAGAAAAAATGAGGTATTTTTAACTTAGGAAAGAGTCATCAGATATCAATAAAATTTAATGTTTGGAAGGATATCGTGTCTCATGGCTCTTATTTTAAATTCCGACCGGATCTGGTGACATTGGCGGGAAGATGGGAGGTGAAACCTAAAATCATGGAAAACGCTTAGAGTGGGGGGATCGGAATGAAACTTGGTGGTAAAAATAATCTTAAGTCTTAGATATGAGATTGACGTAACTGGAATCTGCTCTCTTTAGGGGAGTTGGGAGGAGGAGGGTTAATTCTGAAAAATTAAAAAAATATGGTATTTTCAACTTACGAAGGAGAGATTGGATCTTATTGAAATTTGATATTTGGAAGGATATCATGTCTCGGAGCTCTTATTTTAAATCTTGACCGGATCCGGTGAAGAGAAAGTTGGAGGGAGACCTAAAATCTTGGAAAACGCTTGGAGTATAGGGGTCGGGATGACACTTGGTGGTAAAAATAAGTACAAGTCCTAGAAACGGGATTGACGTAGCCGGAACGGATCTGCTCTCTTTGGGGGAGTTGGGGGGGGGGGTAATTCTAAAAAATTAGACAAAATTAAGTATTTTAACTTATGAAAGAGTGATCGTACCTTAATGAAATTTCATATTTAGAAGGATCTCGAAACCCAGATCTCTCATTTTAAATCCCTACCAGATCCAGTGTCATTTGGGGGGGGGGGGCAGGAAATATTGGAAAACGCTTAAAGCGGAGAGATTAGGATGAAACTTGGTGGAAAGAATAAGCACAAGTCCAAGATAGGTGACTGACATAACCGGCTCGGATCCGCTCTCTTTGGTGGAGTTGGGGGGAGAGGGGGGTAATTCGGTAAAATTAGAAAAAATGAGGTATTTGTAACTTGCGAACGGGTGTTCAGATCTTAATGAAGTTTGATATCTAGAAGGATCTTGTGCTTTAAAACTATCATTTTAAATCCCCACCAGATCCGATGACATTGAAGGGAGCTGGAGGGGGAAACTGGAATTCTTGGAAAACGTTAAAATCGAGGTATCTTACGAATGGGTGATCGGATCTTAATGAAACTTAATATGCAGAAGAATCTTATGTTTCAGATAATCCATTTTCAATTAGAATTGGATGCAAGGACATAGAGGGCTGGAGGGAAAAACAGAAACCTTGGAAACTGGAAATCTTGGAAAACGCTTAGAGTGGAGAGATCGAGATGAAACTTGATGGGAAGAATAAGCACAAGCTATAGATACGAGATTGACATTATTGGCACGGATCCGTTCTCTTTGGGGGAGCTGGAAGTTGTTAATTTGGGAAAACCAGAAAAATTGAGGTGTTTTTAACTTAAGAATGGGTGACCGGATCTTAATAAAATTTGATAATTAGGAGATACTCATGTCTCAGAGCTCTTCTTTCCAATCCCGACCAGATCTGTTGACATTGGGGGGGGGGGTTGGAGGGGGAAACCGGAAATCTTGGAAGACGCTTATAAACGCCGTAGATACGTAATTGACGTAACCGGACTGGATCCGCTTTCTTTGGGGGAGTTAGGTGGTGTGGTTCAGCGCTTTGGTGAGTTTAGTGCTTCTGGACGTGCTAGGACGATGAAAATTGTTAGGCATGTCAGGGAGCTGCACTAATTGACTCGTTACAGTTGTTTTCCCCGATTTGACCATCTGGGGGGCTGAAGGGAAAGGAAAAATTAGAAAAATTGAGGTATTTTTAACTTACGAGTGGGTGATCGGATCTTAATGAATTTTGATATTTAGAAGGACCTCTTGACTCAGAGCTCTTATTTTAAATCCCGACCGGCATTAAGCCTCTGATTTTCCTTTTAAAGCAATCTATTGATTCTTAGAATGTTACTACAGGTCATATCATATGAGCTCTTGGCTCCTCTTGACCTCGTCACAAGTGCGATATGAGCTCTTAGCTCTTGTTTTTGACGAATAGTATATAAATATAAGTAGTTTCAAAAATTTATTAAATACCCCTAGGGGTTTCCTTCCTCCCTTACTTGTATTTATGACCCCAGGGCAAGGGTGCCAAATGTTTATTATGTACCTTCACGAATATATTACTTTAAATGACATTAATTTAGTAGTATATGCATTACTCCGTAAAGCAAAGTATATGATTACCCCGGTTCCAAACCGGGGTAATCAATCATTTATGAACGAGCCTATAAATCGTCAACTGTATGAGATGATGGGGGAAAAAACTAAAATATTCTAAGATACGGTACTATTAGTAATGAAATGAGATCCCGTGGAACTAAAATTGACGAATATCCTACAACTTTAGATTTAAAAAAAATAATAATGTTCGTATATTTTATAGGCCTACAATCGGCGTTTCTTTACTTTTAAGAGCCAATAATGTTTAAAATAATGTGTTTTAAAGAATAAAGTTCTTTTTAAAAATGATATTCATACATTTTATAGGCCTACAATCGATGTTTCTTTACTTTTAAAGGCCAATAATGTTTAAAATAATGTGTTTTTAAGAATAATAATCTTTTTTAAAATAATGTCCATACATTTTATAGGCCTACAATCAGTGTTTCTTTACTTTTAAAGGCCAATAATGTTTAAAATAATGTGTCTTTAAGGTTATTGTTCTTTTTAAAAATAACGTTCATACATTTTATAGGCGTACAATCGGTGTTTCTTTACTTTTAAAGGCCAATAATGATTAAAATAATGTGTTTTTAAGAATAATTTTCTTTTTAAAAATAATGTTCATGCATTTTATAGGTCTGCAATCGGTGTTTCTTTACTTTTTAAGGCCAATAATGTTAAAATGATGTGATTTTAAGAATAATTTTCTTTTTAAAAATAAGGTTCATACATTTTATAGGTCTACAATCGGTGTTTCTTTACTTTTAAAGACCAATAATATTTAAAATGATGTGTCTTTAAGGTTATTGTTCTTTTTAAAAATAACGTTCATACATTTTATAGGCGTACAATCGGTGTTTCTTTACTTTTAAAGGCCAATAATGATTAAAATAATGTGTTTTTAAGAATAATTTTCTTTTTAAAAATAATGTTCATGCATTTTATAGGTCTGCAATCGGTGTTTCTGTACTTTTTAAGGCCAATAATGTTAAAATGATGTGATTTTAAGAATAATTTTCTTTTTAAAAATAAGGTTCATACATTCTATAGGTCTACAATCGGTGTTTCTTTACTTTTAAAGACCAATAATATTTAAAATGATGTGTTTTTAAGAATAATGTTCTTCTTAAAAAAAAATGTTCATACATTATATAGGCCTACAATCGGTGTTTCTTTACTTTTAAAGGCCAATAATGTTATCTGCTTTGTAACAGCTTTGTAACCTAAAAAATGCCAATTCGTATGAAGTATTAAATATGATATTGCCTCAAGGTGTTGTTGCCAATTATACATGTTTTCAACTTCCTTTAAATCTGGTCGCAATGCTAAGGAGATGTCAACATTCTTAATGATATTCTGGCAAACCCCTCAAAGAGTGGTTAAGCCAATGAGAAAGGAGGAAATCTTGAATACTAAGAATTATTGCTAAAAATCATTCCACATAACTACAAACTTGAGAATCTTTGGGATGATTTACCGGCATAAGATCTACAAAACGACCTAAAAATCAAGGCTGTATGATTAGTACAACCCTTTTAAATAGTAAAGGAAGAATATCTTAAATGGCAAATTTTAAAGGAAACTGATGATAACAAAAAAAAAAATTCACGGCCAAAAATTTTGAAATCTCGTGGCAAATCGAGAGGCTACTTTACAATTCTCTACGTCTTCTAAAATTTATTTTATTACTACTCTTAAAAATTAGAGGTGTCCCTCTAATTTTAATTTTTAAATTTTTTATGAGGTTCTAAAGAAAAAAAATGCAAATTTGTTCGGCCTATTCATGTTAAAGCTTTCAATGAAGCCACAGGAATTTTTTCATCAAAGAATCTGCTCGTGTCTGTTGTTAATACGCATTTCACTGCTATAGGAAAATAGCATTGGCTTCAAACCTCGGAGATTGACCTTAATGTCTTGAAATTTGTTATTTTAAATTGGATTTTCAGAGAGAAAATAGTGGATCCAGGATTTTCTTTGGGGGGGGGGGTTCACAATAGGTTGCTTAGATAAACTTGCAAACAAAAAAATGCCCGCAAAATAAAGGGAACCTCAACAATTATGCGCCGTAGGGTAGAGGAAATGGTCTAAAGTATTGAAGAGTTTGGCCTTTATTTTAATGTTTTAAGATGAACAGAGGAGGAGATATGTTGTATAATGCGGAGCTTTGATTAGATGAAAATAGGCAGTAAAGTGGCCATCATTTCTCACAAAAACTTAAATTAATAAATTTTGCGCTTCTCATGCATTTATTTTCTATTATACAAATTCGCTAAAAAACTACTAGGCTGTGTTGTAAAAGCCATCCCTCTTTGCAAAACAAGTAAACCCAAAAAACCAAAACAGACTACCAAAAAAGTAATGATAGGCCTATCAATTTCTTTGCCTTAGTGCCATAGCAAGACAGACTCAAAAACAAATTTTTGACAGTAAAAAGAAGTTATGATTTTAATTTCTCCTCCTTGTTACTACAAAATGAAGATCTTCGCCTTGCAGTTGGCTTTTGCAGTAATACGGACAGATTCCGTTGATAAACCTAAATTTAATTAAATAATTTTTGGCGGTATGCGACATTAGTAAAACTTAACAAAGACCGCACAAAGTGACTAAAATCTTCTTTCAAACTGGTTTACAAAAAAAAAAACAGTCTTAATATTGAAAAATTTATGAAAAACTCAACTATTAAAAATCAATTACAAAGAAAAATTACTTTCGTCCAGGCCCAAACCAGAGCAAGCAGTCCCAACCAAAAATACAACATCATGTCATGGGGGGGGGGGGGGGGGTGCTCCCGTGCCCTCCTTGGATCCGCCCCTTTTCTGAATGAAAGATTTAGCTGTCATTTGAAGACTGGGCTGCTTTGAGGTGAAGACGCTCACATGAGTGAATTTCAAATGCTTAAAAACAAATTTAATCAAACAGTTTATGGTAACAAATTGTAGTAAGGAGCGACCCGGCTCAATAATAACCGAAACTCTTAAAAACAGAATTTTATATACCAGTAGTTACAACGAAATAATAGAATTTTAATGCTGATTTTAAATATAAAGGTTTCATCAAATTTAGTTATACCCATCAAAAGTTACGAGACTGAGAAAATTTGCCTTATTTTAGAAAATAGGGGAAAACACCCCTTAAGAGTGATAGAATCTTAACGAAAATCACACCATCAGATTCAACGTATCAGAGAACCCTATAGTAGAAGTTTCAAGCTACTATCTACAAAAATGTTGAATTTTGTTTTTTTTTGCCGTATTTTTTCCAGGTGTGATCGTATCGACCCAGTGGTCCGAGAATGTCGCCAGAGGACTCATTCTGACGGAAATTAAAAGTTCTAGGGCCTTTTTTAAGTGACCAAAAAAATGGAGGGCACCTAGGCCTCCTCCCACGCTCATTTTTTTCCTAAATTCACCGCATCAAAATTCTGAGATAGCCATTTTATCCAACTTAGTCGAAAAACCTAATAACTATGTCTTTGAGGACGACTTACTCCCCCATAGTCCCCGTGGGAGGGACTGTAAGTTACAAACTTTGACCAGTGTTTACATGTAGTAATGGTTTTTGGGAAGTGTATTGACGCTTTCAGGTGAATTTTTTGGTTGGGGGAGGTTGAGCGATTGTGGGGAAAAGTTTCCATGGGGGAAGAGAATTTCCATGAAGGGGGCGCAGAATTTTCCAGCATTTAAAAAATATGAAAAACTTTTCAACTGAAAGTAATGAGGAGCATTAAAACTTAAAACGAACAGAAATTATTACGCATATGAGGGGTTCACTTCCTTCTAATACCTCGCTCTTTACGCTAAAGTATTTTTAGTATTTTCAACTATTTATTCTAAGGTCTTTGTGATTCAGGGGCCATTCTTAAGGAATTGTGACACAATATAAGCTTTAGTATGAAGAGCGAGGTATTCACGAGGGGGCGAACCCCCTCATATAAGTAGTAAAAACATACGAATATAGAAGTTCGTTACGTAAGTTAATTCGTAAGTTACAAAAACGTTCGTAAATAATTAAAAGTTCTAGTTGCCTTTTTAAGTAGCCGCAAATTGGAGGGTAACTAGGCCTCCTCTGCTCCTTTTTCTCTAAAATTATCCGATCAAAACTATGAGAAAAACATTTAGCCAAAAAAAAAAATATAGGCAAATTTCGTTTTAATTATTCCAGTGCGAAGAGCCAAAATCAAAACATGCTTTAATTCAAAAACGTTCAGAAATTAAATAAATAAAAAGCAAGTTTTTTTAACTAAAAGTAAGGAGCGACATTAAAACTTAAAACGGACAGAAATTACTCCGTATATGAAAGGGGCTGTTCTCTCTTCAACACCCCGCTCTTTACGCTAAAGTTTTTTAATGTTTTAAAAAATGGAGTGGAGAGAAAGCGTCAAACTTTAGCGTAAAGAGCGGGATATTGAAGAGAGAACAGCCCCTTTCATATATGGAGTAATTTCTGTTCGTTTTAAGTTTTAATGTCGCTCCTTACTTTCAGTAAAAAAAAATGTTTTTTTATTTAATATATCTTAAAACCATATAACAAATGTATCTTGACAAATTTAGGAAACATCCAATGCGCTAATTCAGCCACATCAAGGAGTTCTCACCACCTGCCAATGATCTATCTTGAAGATGCAATTAAAGAGATTTAAACGAGAAATAAAACCTAGTAAGAGCTGGCTCGACAACTTATGGTTGATAATATATCTTCCAACTTAAAAAGAACAGAAAATATTCTGTATATGAAAGGGATTGTCCCTCCATCATCGCCCTGCTTTTTACGGTAAAACTTCGTATAAGAATTCTATCAAATTACCTTGGTGTTAAATTTCTCCTGAAAATTTCACCCCCTAGAAACTTCCCTCTCATTGGAAATTCTCCCCGTGAAAAATTTTACTAGCAGAAAATCTCCCCCACTCATAAAATGTATGTATACTTCCCTATAAAAGACTACGTAAGCAACAGACAAAATGTATGACTTAGACATATTCCCAGGAGGATCGTGGTGTTACGGCAAAACTTCGTGTAAGAATTCTAGCAAATTCCCCTGGTGTAAAATTTGTCATGAGAAATTTACCCCCTAGTAACTTACCTGCCATGGGAAATTCTCCTCGTAAAAAATTTCACTTGCAGAAAATACTCCCGCATTCAAAAAATGTATGTATACTTCCCTGTAATAGGCTACGTAAGCGACGGGCAAATTTAATAACTTAGACCTATTCCCAGAAGGATCGTGGTATCTCGAAAGGTATAATTGTTCGGCCTTTCAACTATTCTGAACAAAAAAATACTTCTACTACTAACAAATTACCGCAGCACCAAGCCCTCTGAGGCCAACACGGCTAAGCTCAGTCCTCTTCCAATCCAATATATTCAAAACTTCCCTCTTTACACTCTCCCAGAAAATTCCCATTTCATTTAAAGCTTTCTTTATGAAATCCTCCCACCCCAACCGTGGATGACCAGCTTTCTGCTTAGCCCTAGACCGCTGGTCAAAAAGGACAATCGTCGGTAATCTGTCATCCTTCATCCGCAAAGCGTGCCCTAGCCATCTTAACCTTTCTCTCATTAGAGCCATAGAAAGCAGGATGCTATCTCAAAATTTTGATTGGACTATTCAGATAAAAAAAATTCTAGTTGTGGATTCCTTCCAGAATTCTTTTTGCATAGGCTACGAATCCACCTCAAAAATAGCCTACTTATATTTGAAGAAAGATCTGTTTTCACTCAAGTTAATTACCCTATTTATTTATCTGACGGTTCAATGAGAGCTGGGATGTTTTGACATTAAAATGCACTGTTGTGAATCATCTCCCTGTCTAAGTACGAAACAATCAGATAACTAATCGCCTCGCGGGTGATATGCTATTGAATATTTTAAACCCAACAAGGAACCAAATAATTGCACATGAAACGACAACAGTAGCTTGTTGTCATTTCCTAGGTTAATTGAAATTCATTTGTTTAGCCTGAAACTTTGTGAAATTTTTAATTTCCCAATGGTTTCTTGGGATTTCTGGCAAAAATAGGACGTTTATTAAGAATTAGATACATTTGTGAAGCATTTTTTGGGGGATTTGACAGCATGCAATTATCCGGTCAAGTCACTGCCCAATTATTAATACGTTTTCTGACCAACTTTTTACCCTCTTTGAAGTAATTAGCAATTGTACTGTTGTTGTTTTTTTGTAAAGACAGTTTGCTTTCCACGGCAAAATAGAATTATCCTTGATACTAGGGCGTTTATCCCCCCTTTTCAGGATAAAGTACAGCTTTTATGGATCAATTTTGGAAACTATTATTTTTCATTAAAATCTACGTTTTTGCATTAGGAGAACTACCCCCTGTAACACCCATATCGCACTGTTAACCCTAAAATTTCCCTTTCAGTGGGATATAATAGATTAATCACTGGTTCTAAATCGCTATGAACACAACCTGAGCCTAAAACGTACTTTTGAGGCTCCAGTCTTCTTCCCCCCATCCGCTACAATACTACAAATTAAAGTTAATCTGTATTTTCCGATATACGTGCTTTTTGCATTACTAAATAAAAAATTGCTACTTTATATCTGCTGTTTCGAGGTCCCCCCCCCCCCGAAAAAAAAAAATTCTTGCGTACGTGCCTGCTATATATATATATATATATATATATATATATATATATATATATATATATATATATATATATATATATATATATATATATATATATATATATATATATATATATATAAATCCTCCCCATATTCCCCGTGAATCCCCATATTTCTTCATGAAATCCTCCCACACCAACCGCGGATGACCAGCTTTCTGTTTAGCCCTAGACGGCCAGCCAAAAAGGACTGTATTTGGTAATAATTCATCCTTTTTCCACAAAGCGTGCCCTAGCCATCTTAACCTTTCTCTCATTACAGCCATAGAAAGCAGGATGCTATCTCAAATTTTGGATTGAAACATTCTGATAAAAAAAATTCTAGCTGTTAATTCCTTCCATATTTTTTTTTTGCATAGGCTACGATTCCAACTCAAACATAGGCTACTCTTGTAGCATACTTATATTTGAAGAAAGATCTGTTTTCACTTAAGTTGTGATCCTTTTTAAGATCATGAGGGATCCCAACGTGCGACAAATATTTTCGGGAAATCGGAAAATCAGAAAATCCGATATATATATAAATATATATATATATATTATATATATATATATATATGTATATTTTTCTATTCATTTTTACAAGCTAGAAAAACATTTTTCTTAGAAAAACAAGTTAGAAAAACAGTCCCCTCCCTTCAAAAATTTCTCCAACACAAAAAGACGTTTAAAGTATAAAACGTGTGAGATCCAACGTTTAATGTATAAAAAATTTTATGGTCAGGGGAAGTGGGATACGTGAGAGGATGTTTCTATGGGTGAATTTACCACAGGGAAGAGCATTTTCATGAAGAGTTGCTGGATTTTACAGCATTATTAAAAAAAAAAAAATTTTTGGTTACTTTTTAAGTAACCAAAAAAAAAATCGGAGGGAATCTAGGCCCCCTTCCACGCTCATTTTTTTCCCAAAGTCAACGGATAAAAATTTTGAGATAGCCATTTTGTTCCGCATAGTCGAAAACCATAATAACTATGTCTTTGGGGATGACTTACCATATCTACGTCTTTGGGGAGGGGCTGCAAGTTACAAACTTTGACCAATGTTTACATACAGTAATGGTTATTGGGAAGTGTACCGACATTTTCAGGGGAATTTTTTTGGTTTGGGTGTGGGGTTCAGGGGAGGGGGCTATATAGGAGGATCTTTCCTTGGAGGAATATTTCATTGGGGAAGAGAAATTCAATGAAAATGGCGCATTATTTTCTAGCATTACTATTAAAAAAAACAACAATGAAAATATAAACATGAAAAATTTTTTTCAATTGAAAGTAAGGAGAAGCATTAAAACTTAAAACGAACAGAGATTATTACGCATATTAGGGGTTCTAAAAATACTTTAGCACAAAGAGCGAGGTATTTAGGAGGAGATAAATACTTCGCTCTTTATGCTAAATTATTTTTAGTAATTTCAACTATTTATTCTACGGCCTTTCTGATTCAGGGGTTATTCTTAAAGAATTGGGACAAAACTTAAGATTTAGTGTGAAGAGCGAGGTATTAACGAGGGGACAAATCCCCTCATATATATAATCAAAAATATAAGAATATAAAAGTTTGTTACGTAAGTTAATTTTTAAGTTACGTATATGTTTTACAAATAAAAACGTTCGTTAAAAATTAAAAGTTCTAGTTGCCTTTTTAAGTAACCGAAAAATTGGAGGGCAACTAGGCCTCCTTCCCCACCCCTCATTTCTCAAAATCGTCTGATCAAAACTAAGAGAAAGCCATTTAGCAAAAAAAAAATTAATATGCAAGTTATATTTTAATAATTTATGTATGGAGAGCTAAATTCAGACATGCATCAATTCAAAACTTTCAGAAATTAAATAAAAAAAAAATAAGTTTTTTGAAATGAAAGTAAGGAGCGACATTAAAACTTAAAACGAACAGAAATTACTCCGTATATGAAAGGGACTTTTCCTCCTCAACGCCCCCCTCTTTACGCTAAGGTTTCTTACTGTTTTAAAAAGTAGAGTTAAGAGAAAGGGTCAAACTTCAGCGTAAAGAGCGAGGCATTGAGGAGAAAAAGCCCTTTCATATGCGGAGTAATTTCTGTTCGTTTTAAGTTTTAATGTCGCTCCTTACTTACCGTTACAATAAAAAATTTTTTTTAATTTAATATTCAATGAGATCCCAGTGGTCGATTCTTCTCGGCGAGTTTATTTATATTTGGTTCTATTGATGTTAATGATAGTCGAAGATCACCCCTTTTCACAATGTCAAGTCTATTGCGATCTTTTGATAACATTTGAGAAACACGACTAAATGCCGCTTCAACAAGATAAGACGTAGGAAAAGCAATAACGTAGAACTGCGCTTTATCCCAGAGCAAAGGGTACTTTGTAGCAATGTCGGTTGTTTTCCATATATTGTACTTTTCACCTTTGAATTTTGCATGCATTATTTCATCACTTTGTATTTCGTTGAGGGGCTCATGCAAAGATATGTCTATAAGGAGCAGCATTAAAACCTCGTTATACCTCACTCTTCCCGCTAAAGTATTTTTAGTAATTTCAACTATTTATTCTACGGCCTTTGTGTTTCAGAGGTCATTCTTAAGGAATTGGGACACAATCTAAGCTTTAGTGTAAAGAGCGAGGTATCGACGAGTGTTGGACCCCCTCATATACGCAATTAAAACATACGAATATAGAAGTTTGTTACGTAAGTTAATTCGTAAGTTACGTATATTTTTTACCAATGAAAACGTTTGTAAAAAATTAAAAGTTCTAGTTGCTTTTTTGATTAGTCAAAAACTTGGAGGGCAACTAGGCCTTCTCCTTCGCTTCTTTTTTCTCAAAATCTTCCGATTAATTGCAATTAATTAATATGCAAATTTCGCTTTAATTATTTATGTACGGAGAGCCAAGATCAAAAAATGCATTAATTCAAAAACGTCCAGAATTAAATACAAAAAAACAAGTTTTTGTAACGGTAAGTAAGGATCGACATTAAAACTTAAAACGAACAGAAATTACTCCGTATATGAAAGGGACTTTTCCTCCTCAACGCCCCGCTCTTTACGCTAAGGTTTCTTACTGTTTTAAAAAGTAGAGTTAAGAGAAAGGGTCAAACTTCAGCGTAAAGAGCGAGGCATTGAGGATAAAAAGCCCTTTCATATGCGGAGTAATTTCGGTTCGTTTTAAGTTTTAATGTCGCTCCTTACTTACCGTTACAATAAACTTTTTTTTTTAATTTAATATTCAATGAGATCCCAGTGGTCGATTCTTCTCGGCGAGTTTATTTATATTTGGTTCTATTGATGTTAATGATAGTCGAAGATCACCTCTTTTCACAATGTCAAGTCTATTGCGATCTTTCGATAACATTTGAGAAACACGACTAAATGCCGCTTCAACAAGATAAGACATAGGAAAAGCAAAGGGTACTTTGTAGCAATGTCGGTTGTTTTCCATATATTGAACTTTTCATCTTTGAATTTTGCATGCATTATTTCATCAATTTGTATTTCGTTGAGGGGCTCATGCAAAGATATGTCTATTTCGGCAACATTAACTTCGAAAGGAATTGAAACCTAAATCGGTATAACCATCCCGAGTAGGTCACTAAACCGAGTTTGCATATCCTCATGTATATTTTCCAAATATTCACAATATAATGCAGATCTTCATCTTGCAAATCAATGCTAGCACAGGCCAAACAAGGAAACTGTTCAAATTAAAAAAGAGGGGAAAGGCTGGGAGGAGCCATGGATAAAGCCAAAACGAGGACCTCCTCCTATTTTCGGTGAAGATATTGAGGCACAAGCTGTAACCTGGGCGAAGGACTGCCAAAAAGTCGGGTTTCCAGTTACAAAGGAGCAATTACGAAGCACTTTGGGACAGGTAGCGAAAGAAAAGGGTTTGTCTCATAAATTTTCAAAAGATGGGATACCAGGGGTAAGGTTCATGGGCAACTTTTTAAAACGAAACAATGACCTGACAGTACGTATTGCGGAACCGACACATGGGGGGAGGGCGACCTTGACAAAAGAGAGAATTCTCAATTTTTTCACTACCTCGAAAAGAGTAACTTCTGACAGACAAAAACTTTCTGAGAATGACTACAAATCCTGCTTTATGGTTTAACTGCGACGAGACTATGATTAGGTACGATCCACCTTTACCGGTTTTAGCACAAAGGGGATCTAAAAACTATGGTTTTGCTGCGTAAAGAATTTCGTTAAAGTGAAAGAATGCAGGGCTAAAGTCTAGTCTATTTCAAAATTAAATAGAGTAGTGTGGTATGTTAAAATACTAAAAATGATTTGATTCTATAAATTGTCGTTTATTTTAATCTATAGCGAGCGTAATTATCTTTTTTGTCCTAAAATAATCTGAATATTCTAAACAAGCAAAACTTTCACAAATGCAATATTTATCAATATAATACAAAATAAACAAAAATAAGCAAAATATATACATTTAATTACACTCTCTGGGCTAAAGACTATTAAATAAAGTGGGATATAGTAAGCGATTAAATTGGAATGCTGAAAATATATAGGCTACAGCGATAGAATAGTCAATAGTCCCAGTAATTTGGGGAAATCCAACCATTAAGAATTTAAGCCTGAATTTTTCGATGTAGGCCTGCGACAGATATCTTTATACTTTGTTTCAAAGTCTTAGCGAAATTTGTCATTTTATTTTGTTTTAGTTACGTCTGAATTAAGGCTTAATTTAGCAATTTGTCCTTATTGGTTTAATTAAACACGATGAAACTTTATTTTTGGTAATAATTCTTATAGGCTTGCTTTTTTTTTCGTTAACTTTGGACCCAAAAAGATTTTGACGAAGACACTTTTGACTCTAGATTTGCTACGAAAACAGATGAAAATTTTTGACATATATTTTGACAAAATGACTGATTTAGTCTGCACAAGTTGTGTGCATTGCACAGAGACCACACCCCCATTTTCTCCCCCAAAATCAGTGGCGCCTCACCGTGACGGGGAAGTGTAACAAAATGGAGTTAAACTGGGTAAGATTTGCCATTAGAGAGAAAACATAAAATAAAAGAATATAATGGCAGAAAAACTGGGGGAGGAGGCAGCTGCCCCCAGGCCTAGAACTGCCACTAAATAAAATTAGGAATTTTTCACCCAATGATATTTTAACTCATTTTGGACAAGTACACTCCTTGGATTTGAAGCCTAGATTTAATTACTTATTGATTTTTAGAAAAGCTTATATTTCGATGACGCACCGTAGGCTATAGTGTTCACGGTGGAACACTACATTTTCATAAAGTTGATCACGAGGCCATCACTAGATCTTCAAGTCTACGAGTTCCAACAAGAGTCCATCTACAGTCCAAGCATTTCATCGAAAAATTTGCCATTGACCACCGAAGTTTGAAAACAGAAGATTGTCTTAAATTTATTAAATAAAAAAAAAAACAAGTTTTTTTAACTGAAAGTAAGGAGCGACATTAAAACTTAAAACGAACAGAAATTACCCCGTATATGAAAGGGGCTGCTCCTTCTTCAACGCCCTGCTCTTTACGCGAAAGTTTGACTCTTTCTTTTAACTCTACTTTTTGAAAACAGTAAAAACTTAATTATTAGTAAAAGATATACGTAACTTACGAATTAGCGTACGTAACAAACTTCTATGTTCGTATGTTTTTATTACGTATATGAGAAGGTTCGCCCACTCGTCAATAATTCTTTGCATTAAAGCTTAAATTTTGTCCCCTGAATCACAAAGGCCGTAGAATAAATAGTTGAAATTACTAAAAATCCTTTAGCGTAAAGAGTGAGGTATTTGGAGGAGGTGAACCCCTTAGATGCGTAATATTTTCTGTTCGTTTTAAGTTTTAATGCTACTCCACACTTCCAGTTGAAAAAAACTTTTTCATATGTATTTTCTCATTGTTTTTTTAAATAATGCTAGAAAATGCTGCGCCCCCTTTATGGAAATCTTCTTCCCCCATGACAAATTCCTCCATGGAAAATTTCCCCCACATAGTCCCCTCTTCTCAACCCCCTCCCTCCCGACCAAAAAATCCCCCTGAAAACGTCTCTACATTTCCCAATAACCATTAATATATGCAAACACTGGTCAAAATTTGCAACTTGCAGCCCCTCCCACAGGGACTGTGGGGGAGTAAGTCGTCCTAAAAGACATAGTTATAAGGTTTTTTGACTCTGCTGAATAAAATGGCTATCTCAGAATTTTGATCCGACTGCTTTGGGAAAATGAGGGTGGGAGGGGGCCTAGGTGCCCTCTGATTTTTTTGGTCACTTAAAAAGGGCACTAGAAATTTTCATTTCCGTTCGAATGAGCCCTCTTGCAAAATTCTAGAACCACTGGGTCGATACGATCACCCCTGGAAAAAAAAAAATAAAAATAAACAAACAAATAAACACACATCCGTGATTTGTCTTCTGGCAAAAAATGCAAAATTCCACATTTTTGTAGATAGGATCTTGGAACTTGTACCATAGGGTTCTCTGATACCCTGAATCTGATGGTGTGATTTTCATTAAGATTCTATGACTTTTAGGGGGTGTTTTACCCTATTTTCTAAAATAGGGCAGATTTTCTCAGGGTCGTAACTTTTGATGGGTAAGTCTAAACTTGATGAAACTTATATATTTAAAATTAGCATTCAAATGAGATTCTTTTGATGTAACTATTGGTATCAAAATTCCGTTTTATAGAGTTTTGGTTACTATTGAGCCGGGTCGCTCCTCACTACAGTTCGTTACCACGAACTGTTTGATTCTTTAAAACTGTTATATATAAATTATTTTCATTATATTAAGCTACAATATATGTATGTTATTGCATGTTACATTGTTGTAAATAAACTTTTTAGGGTACGTTATTGGTCGAAGATATACCATTGAAAATAATTGAAGAGGCGCCATTAAAGGCCATAATTAAAGATTTCCGTCTCCCCCCCTAATGATACTGGATCCGGTCGGGATTTAAAATAAGAGATCTGAGTTTTTAGGTCCTTCTAAATACGAAATCTCAGTAAGATACGATCACTCTTTCGTAAGTTAAAAATACCTCAATTTTTCTAATTTTTTACAATTAACCCTCCCCCCCAAACTCCCCCAAAGAGAGCAGATCTGTTCCGATTAATCCCGTATCTAGGACTTGTTCTTATTCCCCCCCCCAAGTTTCATCTCAATCCCTATAATCTAAGCGTTTTCCAAGATTTTAGGTCTCCCTCCAACTTCCTCCAATGTTACCGGATCTGGCCGGGATTTAAAATGAGACCTCTGAGACACGATATCCTTCCAGACATAAAATTTCATTAAGATCACATCACCCGTTCGTAAGTTAAATATACCTCATTTCTCTATTTTTTCCGAATTAACCAGCCCCCCACTCCCCTTGCCAGCTGGTCAAATCGGGAAAACAAATATTTCTAATTTAATCTTGCCCGGTCCCTGATATGCCTGCCAAATTTCACCGTCCTAGCTTACCTGGAAGTGCCTAAAGTAGCAAAACCGGGACAGACAGACAGACCGACAGAATTTGTGATCGCTATGAGTGACTTGGTTAATACCAAGTGCCATAAAAACTATCGGGAAACACTTAGCAAAGTGCTATTACTGCCTAGGCGTGTTATATAACGCTCATTTCGCTTTTCTACTGTACACACTGGACTAGCTACTCCGTAACGTGAAGACAGAGTTGCATTACTTTATATATAGAATTACAAAGACAAACAATTATCAGCATAAAAATGATAAGAAGGTTCTTAAATAACTTTATTCGTATACCATCAACAACCGGACCAGTACCAGCTTTTAAATTCTTAAATACCAACTTAGTAAGTCTCTTGGCCATTCACATCACCCACTTTGTTATCGAAACACACACACTTCAAAACAAGGAAATTGATTCTTATCTTTTCGTTTTCATCCTTTTAGAACGGAAACCTTTCAAACTTAATTTTCAGTCGAAATTTTGTTCATCGGGTTAATTATAAATTCATTTGTTTAGCTCGCTAGCAACTGAAAACAATCTTTTTTAATGTTATTGTTTTGAGTAACTAATTTGATTTTAGCGTTGGTAATTTAAACTTAAAATTTGAAAGAGGACGAACAAAATTTTTCAAAAGAATGTAAGGACCGACATTATAATTTAAAACGAACATAAATTAGCCTATTACGCGAGGGAGGTTGCTCCATAATGCTTTCTTATTATGAATAGGCAAATAGGCCTAGGGGCTTCTGAAAGTGTTTAAACGAGGATTCTATTTTTCGTTCGGGGGAGGGGGGTATTTACCCCTGGAAAATACCCCCATGGTTGATTGATCTCCAATCACTTTTTACTTATAAAAAAAGTACTAGGTCTACTTCTTTCAGCACAAAAGTTTTTCTGTTTTTCTTAAGTGAGAAAAAACAAAGAAGTGTGGGCATTTGGACGTAACCGTACCGGATTTGCTCTCCTTGGGGGAGTTGGGGGAGGGGTTCAGTGATTTGGTGCTTCTGTACGAGCTAGGACGATGAAAATTGGTAGGCGTGTCAGGGAGCTGCACAAATTGACTTGATATAGTCGTTTTCCCAGATTCGACCATCTGGGGGGCTAAAGGGAGAGGAAAAATTAGAAAAATTAGGTATTTATAACTTATGAGTTGGTGATCGGATCTTAGAGAATTTTGATATTTAGAAGGACACCGTGACTCAGAGCTCTTATTTTAAATCCTGACCGGCATTAAGCCTCTGATTTTCTTTTAAATCAGTCTGTTGATTTATATAATAGAAAGTAAATGTATGAGAAGCACAAAAATTATTAATTTAAGTTTGGATTATTGTGGTGCCACGAAAATGACACCATCAGATTCAGCGTGTCAGAAAACCCTACTATAGAAGTTTCAAGCTCCTATCTACAAAAATGTGGAATTTTGTATTTTTTGCCAGAAGACGAATCACGGGTGCGTGTTTTTTTTTCCAGGGGTCATCGTATCGACCAAGTGGTCCTAAAATGTCGCAAGAAGGCTCATTCTAACGGAAATGAAAAGTTCTAGTGCCTTTCTTAAGTGACCAAAAAAATTGGATGGCACCTAGGCCCCCTCCAACGCTCATTTTTTCCCCAAAGTCAACGGATCAAAATTTTGAGATAGCCAATTCGATCAGCATAGTCGAAAACCTTAATAAATATGTCTTTGGGATGACTTACTCCCCCTCAGTCCCCAGGAAAGGGGCTGCAAGTTACAAACTTTGACCAGTGTTTATACACAGTAATGGTTATTGGGAAGTGTACAGTTTTTCAGGGGGACTATTTTGGGTTGCGGGGAGGTTGAGGGGAGGGGGATATGCGAGAGGATCTTTCTTTGGAGGAATATGTCACAGGGGAAGAGAAATTCAATGGAGGGGGCGCAGGATTTTCTAGCATTATTATAAAAAATCAATGAAAAAATAAATATGAAGAAGTTTTTTCAACTGAAAGTAAGGGATAGCATTAAAACTTAAAACGAACAGAGATTATTACATATATGAGGGGTTCATCTCCTCCTAGATACCTCGCTCTTTACGCTAAAGTATTTTTAGTAATTTCAACTATTTATTTTACGGCCTTTCTGATTCAGGGTTCATTCTTAAAGAATTGGGACAAAACTAAAGCTTTAGTGTAAAGAGTGAGGTATTAACGAAGGGATAAACCCCCTCATATACGGAATAAAAAAATAAGAATATATAAGTTCATTACGTAAGTTAAAGCGTAAGTTACGAATATTTTTTACTAATAAAAATGTTCGATAAAAATTAAAAGTTCTAGTTGCCAAAAAATTGGAGGGTAATTAGGCCACCTCCCCCACCCCTTATTTCTCAAAATTATCTGATCAAAACTAAGAGAAAGCCATTTAGCCAAAAAAAGAATTAATATGCAAATTTCATTTTCGTAATTTATGTGCGGAGAGCCAAAATCAAACATGCATTAATTCAAAAATGTTCAGAAATTAAATATAAAAAACTAGTTTGTTCCCTTCTCAACGCCCCGCTCTTTACGCTAAAGTTTTTTACTGTTTAATAAAGCAGAATTGAGAGAAAGAGTCAAACTTTAGCGTAAAGAGTGGGGCGTTGAGAAGGGAACAGCCCCTGTTATTCACGGACTAATTTCTGCTCGTTTTAACTTTTAATGTGGCTCCTTACTTTCAGTTACTAAAAAATAGTTTTTTTTAATTTAATTAACTTGCAATTCAAATCAAAATATGGCTCATTCTTTTTTATATTTTTTTGGCATGCCACACGACTCTACACAACTGCTCATTTATTTCATTTAACTGCATAATTACACCATGTGCATCTTTTTCATTGTCCTCTAACGCTTTCAACTTATTTTTTACATGCGATTCCAAGAGCTCTCTTTTAAATGCCTCAATATCTTATCTGTTAAATAATTTCTAATTCGTTTTTCTAAACCTACTTTTCTAAACCCCACATTGTAGAAATTTCTTACTCGTGGGACGCGGTCCTGAAACTGCCCAACCTTCAGCTGAAGCTTAATAGCTCTACGATCAGATCTAACTAAAGCTAATGTTCCCATATTAATTGATTCAGGTACAAATTGCGTTTTAATTAGCGCATAATCTACAACACTAGGAGTTGGTCCCGAAAGGCAAGTAATCATCAGATCATGTTCCCCACAAAGCGCCAGGAGCTTTCTTCACCATATATTTATTTTTGTTTTTTCATCCTTGTTACTTCGTGGTATTCTACAACAAATTGGGACAAAATCACCTAAATCTGGGATCAACACATCTAAGATCTCAGCCTCCATACCGGTATTCGCATTAAAATCCCCCATCAACACGCACTCCAGATCTCTCTAACTTTCTTGTATTAACGATAATTTTTCTTCAATAATTTCCCTAGTATTTTCTCGACTGTACGAACTATTCCGTGCACGTAAATTAATTGCTTTGGGAGTAAACCCAAAATTAATTGCTTCCCATATTCAAAACAATTACACAGTCAAAGCGTTTTCAGATCTACTATTAATTCTCTTACAACTTTCAATAGCAGGTGCTTTGACAAAACCCGAAATGCCACCCTAATATTTATTATTTCTTGATACATTACGCACAAACTTTGTTCGTTATCTTTCCGGTCTTGTCGGTTTAAAACCATAACCTGTCATCGGATCTCAAAATGCAATTTAGAAGTCTATTAAAAGTTTAAAAAAACTTGGGTTGGTTTATTTTAACTTTAATACCATTTAAGGCTTGCTGGGGGGAGGGGTTGCAAAAAGAAACCTTAAAAAACAAATGTATTTTTAATACGTCTCTTGTGTTGGAGAAATTTTTTTGGGGGAGCAGGAAGGTCTAATCCCTTCATCCTCCTTTATGGGTTCAGTATATGAAAGGGGCTGTCTCCTCATCAACGCCCCCACTCCTTACGCTAAAATTTAACTCTTTGTCACAGTTGTACTTTTTAAAACAATAGAAAACTTTAGCATAAAGAGCGGGGCGTTGAGGAGGGGACAGCCCTTTTTATATACGAAGTTATTTCTATCCGTTTTAAGTTTTAATGCCGCTCCTTACTTTCACGGAAACAAACTTTTTTTATTTAATTTCTGAACGCATTTGAATTAATGTAGATTTTGATTTTGGTGCATCGTAACTGAATAATTAAAACGAAATTTGCATATTATTTTTGTATGGCTAAATTGTGTTTTAAAACTTTTGATCGGACAATTTTGATCAATAAGGGGCGGGGGAGGTGGCCTAATTTCCCTCGAATTTTTTGGTTACTTAAAAAGTAACCAAAAATGTTTTTTTTTTCAAATAAAGCTGGAAAATCCAGCATCCCCTTTTTGGAAATGCGCTTCCCCGTGATAAATCCACCCCTTGGAAGGACCCTCTCACGTATCCCCCTCCACCCGACCATAAAACGTTTTATACATAAAATGTTGGATTTCACACGTTTTATGCTTTAAACATCTTTTTGTGTTGGATAAACATTTTTTGGAGGGAGAGGGAGGGGACCTAGTCCTTGTTCCTGGGTTCGGTCTTGCTATCATTGATAGCCTATATTTTTTATGGCACTTTGTATTAACCAAGTGACATATAACAATAGCAAATTCTGTCGGTCTGTCGCGGTTTTACTACTTTAGGCACTTCCAGGTAAGTTAGGACGATGAAATTTGGCAGACGTATCAGAGAGGCCCACTCTCTTTCGGGGAACTGCGGGGGGGGGGGAGGGTTAATTCTGAAAAATTAGAAAAATGAATTATTTTTAACTTACGAAGGAGTGATCGGATCTTAATGAAATTTTATATTTGAAAAGATATCATGTCTCAGAGATCTTATTTCACATTCTGACCGGATCCGGGGAAGGAGAAGTTGGGGGGCGGAACCTAAAATCTTTGAAAATGCTTAGAGTGGAGGGATCAGGATGAAACTTGGTGGGAAAAATAAGCACAAGTATTAAATACGGGATTGATATAACTGGGACGGATCTGCTCTCATTGAGGGAGTTGGGGGGGAGATTTAATTCTAAAATATTAGAAAAAATGAGGTATTTTTAACTTACGAAAAAGTGATCGTATCTTAATGAAATTTCATATTTAGAAGGACCTTGAAACTCAGATCTCTTATTTTATATCCCGACCGGATCCAGTGTCATTGGGGGGGGGGCGGAAATCTTGGAAAACGGTTAAAGCGGAGAGATCAGGATAAAACTTGGTGGAAAGAATATGTTCAAGTTATAGATACGAGATTGACATAATTGGTACGGATACGTTCTCTTTGGGGGAGCTGGGGGTTATTAATTTGGAAAAATTAGAAAAATTGAGGTATTTTTAACTGGATCTTAGTGAAATTTGATATTTAGAAGGAACTCATGTCCTAGAGCTCTTATTTCAAATCCTGACCAAATCTGTTGATATTAGGGGGAGACCGGAATTCTTGGAAAACGCTTATAAATGTCATAGATACGTGACTGACGTGACCGGACTGGATCCACTCTCTTTGGGGGAGTTAGGTGGCGGGGTTCAGTGCTTTGGCGAGTTTGGTGCTTCTGGACATGCTAGGACGATGAAAATTGGTAGGAGTGTCAGGGAACAGTACAAATTGATTTGATTTCCTTGATTCCACGATTCAGCCATATGGAGGCTGAAGGGAGGGGAAAAATTAGAAAAATTGAGGTATTTTTAACGTACGAGTAGGTGATAGGATCTTAATGAATTTTGATATTTAGGACCTCGTGACTCAGAGCTCTTATTTTAAATCCCAACCGGCATTAAGCCTCTGATTTTCCTTTTAAAACAATCTATTGATTCTTAGACTTTTGCTAGAGCTCATGCCATATAAGCTCTTGGCTCTTCCGACCTTGTCACAAGTGCCATATGAGCTCTTAGCTCTTGTTTTCATGTGTATCCCAAAATGACCAGTAAATTCAAGAAAAAATTTCAAGAGAATTCAAGAGATCCAATGAATTAAAATCGAATAGTTGCTGACGTCAAACCATGGCTAATCAAACAGTTCGTGGTAACGAACTGTAGTAAGGAGTGACCCGGGTCAATAGTAGCCGAAACTAAAAAACTGAATTTTTATAACAATAGTTACATCAAAAGAATTGCATTTTAATGCTGATTTTAAATACACAAGTTTTATCAAGTTTAGACTTACCCATCAAAAGTTACGAGTTTGAGAAAATTTACTTTATTTTAGAAAATAGGGGGAAGTACCACTTAAAAGTCATAGAATCTTAACGAAAATCAAACCATCAGATTTAGCGTATCAGAAAATCCTACAGAAGAAGTTTCAAGCTCCTACCTACAAAACGTGGAATTTTGTATATTTTGCCACAAGACAGATCACGGACGCGTGTTTCTCTTTTTTTTTTGTTTTTTTTTCCCCAGGGGTGATCGTATCGACCCAGAAGTCCTAGAATGTTGCGAGAGGGCTCATTCTAACGGAAATTAAATTCTAACGGAATTAAGTGACCAAAAATATCGGAAGACACCTAGGCTCCCTCCCACGCGAACTTACCTTGGAGTAATTTTTCATGGTGGAAGAAAATTTCCATAAAGGATTTTTTGCATTAAAAAAGAAAAAAATAAATATGAAAAAGTTGTTTCAACTGAAAGTAAGGACCAGCATTAAAACTTAAAATGTTTATGTTAAATTGTAAATGTAAATGTAAAATTGTAAAATTAATTACTTCAAAATGATGTAAAATTAATTAATGTCTTAAAATGTAAAATTATTACGCACATGAGGGGTTCACTTTCTCCTAATACCTTGCTCTTTACGCTAAAGTAATCAACTATTTATTCTACGGCCTTTGTGATTCAGGGGTCATTCTTAAGGAATTGGGACAAAATTTAAGCTTTAGTGTAAAGAGAGAGGTATTGACGAGTGGACGAACCCCCTCATATATGTATACGAATATAGAAGCTCGTTTCGTAAGTTAATTCGTAAGTTACGAATATTTTTACTAATAAAAATGTTCGTAAAATTAAAAGTTCTAGTTGCCTTTTTAAGTAACCAAAAAACTGGAGGGTAACTAGGTCTACTCCCCCGCTCCTTTCTTCTCAGAATAGTCCAATCAAAACTATGAGAAAATCATTTAGCCAAAAATATAAATTAATATGCAAATTTTGTTCTAATTATTGATGTGCGGAGAGCCAAAACCCAAACATGCATTAGTTCCAAAATGTTCAGAAATTACATTAAAAAAAAGTAAGTTATTTTTAACTGAAAGTAAGGAGCGACATTAAAACTTAAAACGAATAGAAATTACTCCGTACATGAAAGGGGCTGTTCCCTGCTCAACACCCCACTCTTTACGTTAAAGTTTTTTTTACTGTTTTAAAAAATGGAGCTGAGAGAAAGTCAAACTTCTGAAGTTAATTCATGTAAGCCTCCTCGCCTCAAAGCTGCTCAGTCTTCAAATGAGAGCTATATCTTTCAATCTGAACAGGGGCGGATCCAAGGAGGTCACGGGGGTGCAACCCCCATGCCATGGTGTTGTATCTGTGGTTGGAACTGCTTGCTCTAGTTTGGATCTGGACGAAAGTGATTTTTTTTTTTAAATTGATTTTTAATAGTTGAGTTTTTCATAAATTTGTCAATATTAAGACTGTTTCTTTTTGCAAACAAGTTTGAAACAAGATATTAATCACTTTGTATGGTCTCTGTTGATTTCACTATTGTTGTATACCCTCAAAAAGTGTTTAATTAAATTTGCGGGTTTTGCGTATTACCGCAAAACCCAACTGCGTGGCAAAAATCTTCATTTCGTAATAACAAGGAGAAATTTAAAATCCTAACTTCTTTAGGCTGTCAAAATGATATTTCAGGATTGTGCTGTCACAACGGGACTGAAAAGCAAAATATTTTCTTCTTTTTATTGTCAAAAATTTGTTTTCGAGTCTTGCTATGGCACTGAGGCAAAGAAATTGATAGGCCTATCATTACTTTTTTGGCAGTCTGTTTTGGATTTTTGGGTTTGCTTTCGTGTGAAGTGCGGTGGCTTTTACAACAGAGCCTAGTTGTTTTTTAGTGGATTTGTATAATAGAAAGTAAATGCATGAGAAGTACAAAAATTATTAATTTAAGTTTTGGATTTTTGTGAGGAAATGGTGGCCACTTTACTGCCTATTTTCATCCAATTAAAGATCTGCATTATATGACATATCACCTCCTCTGTTCATCCTAAAACATTAAAATAAAGGCGAAACTCGTTTAGCACTTCAGACCATTTCCAATACCTACGACGCATAATTGTCGAGGTTCGATTTAAATTGCGGGTATTTCTTTGTTCGCAAGTTTATCTAAGTGATCGTAGACCTCTTGAAATGAAACAGATTAACAATAGCTCGTTGTCATTCCCGTTCATTCTACTGAGTTATAGATCTCATTATAAATTCATTTGTTTTGCTGGCTAGCAACTGAAAACAATCTTTTTTAATTTAGTGTTGTCTGAGTAATTAATTAAATTTTAGCGATTGCAATTCAAACTTACAATTTGAAAGAGAGAACGGAGAACAATTTTTTCAAAAGGAAGTAAGGACCAACATTAGATTTTAAAACGAACATATATTAGCATATTACGTGAGGGGGGTTGCTCCAAATTGCTCCCTTATAGGGGGGTTGCTCCTAATAGGCTAATAAGCCTAAGCATTTCTGAAAGTGTTTAAACAATGATTCTATTTTCTGTTCGGGGGGGGGGGAGTATTTACACCCAGAAATTACTTCCATGACTCATAGATCTCCAATCACTTTTGACTTTAAGTTCTTCATAAAATTTTCAATAGAGAAAATTTCTGTGAGAGAAATTTTTCATTGGGTAGAGGGGGATTTCCCGAAAATATTTGCCACACATTGGGGTCATTGCAAAAGGAGTAGGCTATTTTGAGGTGGAATCGTAGCTTATGCAAAAAAAAATTCTGGAAGAAATCCAACCCTAGAATTTTTTTTATAAGAATGGTCCAATCAAAATTTCGAGAATATTATCCTGCTTTCTATGGCTGTAATGAAAGATTAAGATGGCTAGGGCACGCTTTGCGGAATAAGGATGACATATTACCGAAGATTGTTATTTTTGACCGACCGTCTAGGGCTAAACAGAAAGCTGGTCATCTGCGGGTGGGGTGGGAGATTTCATAAAGACATATTTAAATGAAATGGGAATTTTCTGGGAGAGTGTAAAGAGGGAAGCTTTGAATAGATTGGGATGGAAGAGGACTGAGCTTAGCCGTGTCGACCTAAGGCGGCTTGGTGCTGCGGTAATTTGTTAGTAATAGAAGTATTATTCTGTTCAGAATAGTTGAAAAGCCAAACAATTATACCTTTCAAGATACCCCGATCCTCCTGGGAATTGGTCTAAGTTACAAAATTTGCCTTTTTGCCTACGTTGTCTATTATAGGGAAGTATACATACATTTTTTGAGTAGGGAGATTTTCTGCTAGTGAAATTTTTCACGGGGAGAATTTCCCATGTGAGGCAAGTTTCTAGGGGGTAAATTTCTCATGAGAAATTTTACAACAGGGGAATTTGCTAGAATTCTTATACAAAGTTTAACCATAAAGAGCGGGGCGTTGAGGGAGGGACAATCCCTTTCATATACATGTTATATGGTTTTAAGATATATTAATTTTGTTTTAAGCATCTGAAATTCATTCATGTAAGCATCTTCACCTCAAAGCAGTCCAGTCTTCAAATAACAGCTAGATTTTACAATCTGAACAGGGGCGGATCCAATAAGGGCGAGGGGCGCACCCCCATGACATGGTGTTGAATTTGTGGTTGGGACTGCTTGCTCTGGTTTTGGTCAGGACGAAAGTAAATTTTCTTTGTAATTGATTTTTAATAGTTGGGTTTTTCACAAATTTTTCAATATTAAGACCGTTTCTTTTTGAAAAAAAGTTTGAAGCAAAACTTTAGTCACTTTTGTGGTCTTTGTTAGATTCTACTAATGTCACATACCGCCAAAAAGTATTTAATTAAATTTAGGTTTATCAACAGAATCTGTTCCTATTGCCGCAAAAGCCAACTGCAAGGTGAAAATCTTCATTTCATAATAACAAGGAGGAGAAATCTAAAATCCTAACTTCTTTAGGCTGTCAAAATGATATTTCAGGATTGTGCTGTCACAATGGGACTGAAAAGGAAAATATTTAGTTCTTTTTACTGTCAAAAAATTTTGTTTTTGAGTCTTGGCACTGAGAAAAAGAAATTGATAGGCCTATCATTACTTTTTTGGCAGTCTGTTTTGGTTTTTTGTGTTGCTTTTTTTTTTTTGCCAAGAGGGGTGGCTTTTACAACATAACCTAGTTGTTTTTTAGGGGATTTGTATAATAGAAAGTAATTGTATGAGAAGTGCAAAAATTATTAATTTAAGTTTTGAATTTTCGTGAGGAAATGGTGGCCACTTTACTGCCTATTTTCATCCAATTAAAGCCCTGCATTATATGACATATCACCTCCTCTTTTCATCCTAAAACATTAAAATAAAGGCGAAACTCTTTAGTACTTTAGACCATTTCCACTACCTACCTACAACGCATAATTGTCGATGTTATTTTTAAATTGTGGGTATTTCTTTGTTTACAAGTTTATCCAAGCAACCTATTATGCACCCCCCCCCCCAAAGAAAATCCTGGATCCACTATTTTCTCTCTGAAAAACCCATTTAAAATAACAAATCTCTAACCATTAAACTGTCTAATAACAAGACCAAGAGCCTGAGTCATAGATCTCAGCAGAGAATGTCTAAACAGGTTTTTAGGAATTGACCGTGAAAAAGCAAGGCTCTGACTGTGATTGTGTATTATTGCGTAATATCTTTATCAATTGAAGAAACACATGACCCAGTATTAGCTGAACTGATAGCTTTTGCTAAATTCGAAAACAGGTAGCGCTGTATAAGTAAAACTATTCAAATTAATGACCTACTTGTTCAGAAAACAGAGACAATTTTAACTGTGAAAAAAATCAAATTTCTAGGTGGTATAATAAAGTAGTTATAGTAGATTGAATGTCAAATAGTGTGAAGAGTGAACAAAGTGACTGAGTACCGGTGGGTTTACCCTATTTGTTTCTTTCTAAAAAGCCACAGATTACGTAAACAGAGCCGCTCATCTTCTTCATTTGGATTAACCTGTGCAGAGGAGAGCGATAACGAACACGAAGGGCAGTATTGGTATCGGCTGGATACTTGTCCTTAAACTGCTGGGGATAGGCGATTTGGGTATCTGCGCTTCCCACAGGTCCAATCCAGTAAATAATTTTAAGACGGCAATTAATTTTTAATTTTGCACTGCGTTTTCATTCACCCTGCGTTTTCATTATCGCTGCATTTTCCTACGCGTTGCATTTTCATTCGCGCTGCGATCTTTTTTACGCTAGCCACAGAATAAGAAATAAAGAAAAAGACCGACAAGAGCGTGAATCCAAAAAGTTTCGCGAAAAACATGACTCCTAAACAAGACCGCAAACGGAAATTATCCAGTCCAAAAAAGTCTCTAGATTTCTGCGTAGTGTGCAAACAAGGTCTTGAGCCAGAATCTAAAGCCGTATTATGCGATGGATGTGAAAAATGGCTGTGCATAGAATGCATAAACATGTCCATCCCAGAGTAGGAACTCTTTACAAAGATGTCAACCATTGGAGATATGCAGTGGTAATGTCCGGTTTGCAAGCACTCTGGTACATCAGCAGACCCCCCTTCATTAGCTGAAATCTCGAGCCGTATAACATCCAAGGTCCCAAGTGCTTTGACTATCGTGGACATAGTTAAAGGAGTGGTAGAGGATCTTAAACGTGATATCACCGAAAGCATAGATGAAGTCAAAGAGCGTGTCCATGACCTTGAGAAAAACATGGCGAAAAAATGTACTATCCTAGAAGTTAAACAGCATGTCGAAGCAGCAATGCTGCAGGAAACATCCAAGATCAAACAGGCCATTGATTCCCACCTCGAAGACGAAGTCCGCAGACTTTTTAGACAGGAAACAGACAGAGATAGCAGGAAATTTAACCTAGTTTCTTATGGCGTACCCCTGCAGCTAGGAATATACAGTGACAAGGCGTTCATTGAGAAATGTCTTACAGAGCAATACAAAATTCCTAACGCAAAGATTACTAATGTAAGACGCATTATAAGCCAATCGCCAGCTGTCAAAAAGGTTGGGGCCAATCAGTAGCCCATAAGACAAGTCGGAGCAAGCTATCAAGAATCAACCGACAGCAGACCCCCTCCCATTCTTTTCTCTGTCCAAAATTTAAACTTGAAAAACGCATTCTACAAAGATCTTACGAGCTTGGTCAAGAATTCAGTTTAGGGCAGATGCATCACGGGAAGACCGGGAGAAAAGAAAAGTCTTAGCCGCTGAACACAGACGCCAAACTGAACTAGGAGAGCCGAACTTAGCTATCAATCGCGGACAGATCGTCTCAAAAAACTCTGTGCGCCCGGGTGGCGGATACTCTCACCAGACCATGTAATGTTAGTTGCTCCATCTGCTAGCCCTGTACATAGTGTAAATAGTGACACAGTGAATATCGATAAACTAACAAGTATTGATGAACTTCCTTACTCGTCCATTCTTAATTCGTTCAAGTCCTTCACAAATGAAAGCGCCAATTCAACCGACGATAGTAGATCCTGCAGCAATTTCTTGTTTATTGAAGATGAGCCAGTCCGAAATATCTAGAATTACCAAAAGGAAGTATCTAACTCAAAAAGAAAGCAAGTAAGTCAAGATTTTTCCGCTCTAATCGCAAACGTTGACCAACTTCCTAACAAAATCAACGAGCTGAAATCTATGATTTACGCAAATAACTATGATGTTATACTCCTTACTGGGGTCTGTCCTAAGAACTCAAGAAACCTGCTCCTAGATTCACATGCTAATCTACAAGGTTACCGCACTATATCCAATTTATCATCTAGTCATTGCCGCCGTAGAACACTTGCATTAGTCAAATCCTCGTATGTTGCAACCGCTATTGCGCATCCCAGTGCAACCGCTATTGCGCATCCCTTACGCTCAAACAATATTCTTCGATATTTCAGTTCCACAGAGTAAAAACCATCCCACTGTTAGAATTGGCAGCGTGTACAGAAGCCCATCATCACCTTCACCCGAGCAAACAGATACAAAGCTAGCTGAGCTCATTCGGAAGATTGCAGACACCCAAAAGGGTGACCTGTTAATTGCGGGCGACTTCAACCTGCCGACCATCACCTGGAAAGACCAATTCCCCTATGTCACCTCTGATTCTGTGAATCCCATGATAGATATGATCCATGATACTTGCCTCCACCAAATTGTCGACCAACCGAGCCGTTTCATGAGCGGGCAGCTTCCAAGCCTCCTAGACCAAATATTTCTTTGAAGACCAGTATCCCTTCTTTATACTAAGTACATGCCCCTAATCGGGAAAAGCGACCATATTGCCATTGAAATAAAAACAACATTCCTCGAAGTAACTAACAGCTACATCAAAAGGACCTTCATAGACTATGAGAAGATTAGAATGGATCTCATCAACATCTCCTGGAATGAAGTCCTAATCGGCTCTTTAGAACAACAATGACAATGCTTCAAGGAATTACTGCTAAACAAAGCTGAGCAGTACACTTCGAGCAAGCTCATCCCAAAACCGTGAAGACTACCGACAATGACTAAAGATATTACTTAAAAATTTAACACGCGATTTATACACGAGCTTCGAATCTAAACTTGCAGACGAAGCTAAGACGAATCCAAAGAAATTTTGGAGATATGTCTTTAGCCAAGACCATAATAGACGAGGCATCAGGAAACTAGTAACTGAAGAAGGTGAAGAAATAACTGATATCAACAAGCTTGCAAACTCACTAAATCAGTAATTCGTTTTTGTTTTCACCACTGAACCCGATGGTCCGTTACCCTCTTCACCTGAATACATTGTATAATCACCAATGGAAAGCATCAATCTATCGCATACGGATGTTCTCAGACGCTTACAGAAATTAGATACTAATAAATCGCCAGGACCTGATAACCTACATCCCAGGCTATTAAAAGAAACTGCAGCTATCATAGCAGAACCACTTAGGAGAAATTTCCAGACATCACTTACCACGAGAGAGCTGCCAGCAGACTGTAAAATAGCCAATATTACATTGGTTTTCAAGAAAGAAAATCGGTCCAAGCCTGAAAACTATCGGCCAATTAGCCTGACCTCAGTCGTCGTCAAAATACTTGAGCGCATAGTCAATGATTCAATCCTTAAGCATTTGACAACCAACAAGATCTTGTCCCCCAAGCAGCATGGCTTCCAGTCAGGGAAATCAATTGAAACAAACCTCTTGGAATCATACGAAGAAACCACAGACCTAATTGACCAAAAAAATCCGGATGATCAGCTCCTGCTGGACTTTGCTAAGGCCTCACAGTCGACTGCACTCCAAAATATCCGCTATCGGCATCAATCAGGCTGTTGTAGACTGGCTGATGAATTTCCTTACAAAGCGCAAGCAGAAAGTTCGCTTATTTGCTACAGATGGCAAACCAATTAACTCTGACGAGGCTGAAGTAATGAGCAGAGTACCTCAGGGAACTGTACTGGGTCCAGCTTTCTTTCTGATTTCCATCAATGACATATTCAACCATATTGATAATGGCATGCACCTGTTCGCTGATGATGCCAAACTCTTTGGTATTGCATGCCTTCAAAAAATCAAGCGCGACATAGATGAGACACAAATTTGGACCAATGACTGGCTTCTCCAATTTAATGCAGGAAAGTGCTGTGTATTACACCTTGGAACCAATGGCAAACTACACGATGTATAACCCCACGACCAAAGTAAGAGAGAAACTAAAGAACAGAGCAGAAGAAAGGGATGTAGGTGTCATTATTGATGATAAACTTAAATTTTACAGCCATGTCCAGCATGTTGTTTCCCGTGCAAGCTCCAGTCTTGGACTATTAAAACGAACCATCAACAGCAGACAGGCATCTATATTTATAAAATTATACAAGGCTCTCGTCAGACCTCATCTCGATTTTGGCATATGTCTTGCTGGTCCTTCTTATCAACAAGACGTGAGGCTCATCGAAAACGTACGGAGACGAGCAACAAAATACATAAAAAGTCTAGCATCAACCTTATATGAGGACCGCCTCAAGTACCTCAAACTACCCACTCTGGTTTACTGACGCTTGCGCAGCGAAATGATGCTTACTTACAAGCTACAGAACAAAAAGTCAGCAATCTTTGGCGGCAATCTCAGTACCAGCCAGCAATACACAAGAGGACACTCCAAGAAGCTACCAAAGTCAAGCTCCCGATCTAAAACTCGCCAAACGTTCTTTTCGAGAAGAGTCATAAATCATTGGAATAAACTGAAAGATTCAACTGTCATCCAGTCCTTCCATCCAGTCCTTCAAAAACCAACTTGATAAAGAGTGGGAGAAGAAGGAGTGGAGGTTCGACTGGCAGCCATCAATTCAAGAGCACTACGGGTCTGGAAGACCTTAAAGCTCTCAGATGGATTAGGGTAATTAATATGCTCAGCTCTCCCTCATATGTGGCTGATACATCCTTTTGACAACCTGTATGCACCTAGAGTATTTATTATTTTGTCCAATATCCTCATCAACATTTCCTAAAAGTATATGCAAGTCAAAGTAATTGCCCATATAAGTATTTGCAGTCACAGTCATGAGTAGTTGGAGTTGCAAGCAGTTTTAGCTAAACTCACAAGTAGCCAAATTTGCAAGAGTGGGAGAAGAAGCAGTGGAGGTTCGACTGGCAGTCATTAATTCAAGAGCACTACGGGTCTGGAAGACCTTAAAGCTCTCAGATGGATTAAGGTAATTAAGGTAAGGTAATCTTTAAAACCTAATAAATTGGGATTGAGCAAAGTTGTGAAGCTGAAAACAATTTTGGGCCAATGTTCCTATTACCTGAACAATTGTTTGGGGCACGAAACTATTGTTAATAGATGCATTTTGACTTTTGGAAAATCTTTTCTCTCTTACAAAACTACCGGAAACTCACCGATATTAGTTATTCCGGCCCAATTATTCTTGTATTTACATATATAGAATTGCGATGACTTCATTGCTGTATTTAATAAATGCTATACTTTACCCCCCCCCCTAATGTGCAAATATATAATAACTCCATAACGGTGAGTTTGCGGTAGTTTTGCAAAAGAGAAAAGATGTTCAAAAGTCAAAATGCATCTATTAACAATAGTTTCATGACCCTAAACAATTGTTCAGGTAATAGGAACATTGACCCAATTTTGTTGTACTTCATTCAAACAGAGGATCTATTCTACAAGGTTTTACTTTTATAACACACATGTTTTTAAAGGTCAGGACCCTTGAGTGGGTGAAGGAGTGGAGGTAGGTACTTCAAAATACCTTCCCGGGATATACTTTAGCCTTTAGACCCATCCCTGAAAGTATCATTTTCCTAACCTAGCCCCTTTCCGAGATAGCCAAAAGTCACTAAACTAGAATTTTACCTGTTTTAAAAAATGGAGCTGAGAGAAAGTCAAACTTCTGAAGTTAATACATGTAAGCCTCCTCGCCTCAAAGCTGCTCAGTCTTCAAATGAGAGCTATATCTTTCAATCTGAACAGGGGCGGATCCAAGGAGGTTACGGGGGTGCAACCCCCATGCCATGGTGTTGTATCTGTGGTTGGAACTGCTTGCTCTAGTTTGGATCTGGACGAAAGTGATTTTTTTTTTTTAAATTGATTTTTAATAGTTGAGTTTTTCATAAATTTGTCAATATTAAGACTGTTTCTTTTTGCAAACAAGTTTGAAACAAGATATTAATCACTTTGTATGGTCTCTGTTGATTTCACTATTGTTGTATACCCTCAAAAAGTGTTTAATTAAATTTGCGGGTTTTGCGTATTACCGCAAAACCCAACTGCGTGGCAAAAATCTTCATTTCGTAATAACAAGGAGAAATTTAAAATCCTAACTTCTTTAGGCTGTCAAAATGATATTTCAGGATTGTGCTGTCACAACGGGACTGAAAAGCAAAATATTTTCTTCTTTTTATTGTCAAAAATTTGTTTTCGAGTCTTGCTATGGCACTGAGGCAAAGAAATTGATAGGCCTATCATTACTTTTTTGGCAGTCTGTTTTGGATTTTTGGGTTTGCTTTCGTGTGAAGTGCGGTGGCTTTTACAACAGAGCCTAGTTGTTTTTTAGTGGATTTGTATAATAGAAAGTAAATGCATGAGAAGTACAAAAATTATTAATTTAAGTTTTGGATTTTTGTGAGGAAATGGTGGCCACTTTACTGCCTATTTTCATCCAATTAAAGATCTGCATTATATGACATATCACCTCCTCTGTTCATCCTAAAACATTAAAATAAAGGCGAAACTCGTTTAGCACTTCAGACCATTTCCAATACCTACGACGCATAATTGTCGAGGTTCGATTTAAATTGCGGGTATTTCTTTGTTCGCAAGTTTATCTAAGTGATCGTAGACCTCTTGAAATGAAACAGATTAACAATAGCTCGTTGTCATTCCCGTTCATTCTACTGAGTTATAGATCTCATTATAAATTCATTTGTTTTGCTGGCTAGCAACTGAAAACAATCTTTTTTAATTTAGTATTGTCTGAGTAATTAATTAAATTTTAGCGATTGCAATTCAAACTTACAATTTGAAAGAGAGAACGGAGAACAATTTTTTCAAAAGGAAGTAAGGACCAACATTAGAATTTAAAACGAACATATATTAGCATATTACGTGAGGGGGGTTGCTCCAAATTGCTCCCTTATAGGGGGGTTGCTCCTAATAGGCTAATAAGCCTAAGCATTTCTGAAAGTGTTTAAACAATGATTCTATTTTCTGTTCGGGGGGGGGGGAGTATTTACACCCAGAAATTACTTCCATGACTCATAGATCTCCAATCACTTTTGACTTTAAGTTCTTCATAAAATTTTCAATAGAGAAAATTTCTGTGAGAGAAATTTTTTATTGGGGAGAGGGGGATTTCCCGAAAATATTTGCCACACATTGGGGTCATTGCAAAAGGAGTAGGCTATTTTGAGGTGGAATCGTAGCTTATGCAAAAAAAAATTCTGGAAGAAATCCAACCCTAGAATTTTTTTTATAAGAATGGTCCAATCAAAATTTCGAGAATATTATCCTGCTTTCTATGGCTGTAATGAAAGATTAAGATGGCTAGGGCACGCTTTGCGGAATAAGGATGACATATTACCGAAGATTGTTATTTTTGACCGACCGTCTAGGGCTAAACAGAAAGCTGGTCATCTGCGGGTGGGGTGGGAGATTTCATAAAGACATATTTAAATGAAATGGGAATTTTCTGGGAGAGTGTAAAGAGGGAAGCTTTGAATAGATTGGGATGGAAGAAGACTGAGCTTAGCCGTGTCGACCTAAGGCGGCTTGGTGCTGCGGTAATTTGTTAGTAAAAGAAGTATTATTCTGTTCAGAATAGTTGAAAAGCCAAACAATTATACCTTTCAAGATACCCCGATCCTCCTGGGAATTGGTCTAAGTTACAAAATTTGCCTTTTTGCCTACGTTGTCTATTATAGGGAAGTATACATACCTTTTTTGAGTAGGGAGATTTTCTGCTAGTGAAATTTTTCACGGGGAGAATTTCCCATGTGAGGCAAGTTTCTAGGGGGTAAATTTCTCATGAGAAATTTTACAACAGGGGAATTTGCTAGAATTCTTATACAAAGTTTAACCATAAAGAGCGGGGCGTTGAGGGAGGGACAATCCCTTTCATATACATGTTATATGGTTTTAAGATATATTAATTTTGTTTTAAGCATCTGAAATTCATTCATGTAAGCATCTTCACCTCAAAGCAGTCCAGTCTTCAAATAACAGCTAGATTTTACAATCTGAACAGGGGCGGATCCAATAAGGGCGAGGGGCGCACCCCCATGACAAGGTGTTGAATTTGTGGTTGGGACTGCTTGCTCTGGTTTTGGTCAGGACGAAAGTAAATTTTCTTTGTAATTGATTTTTAATAGTTGAGTTTTTCACAAATTTTTCAATATTAAGACCGTTTCTTTTTGAAAAAAAGTTTGAAACAAAACTTTAGTCACTTTTTGTGGTCTTTGTTAGATTCTACTAATGTCACATACCGCCAAAAAGTATTTAATTAAATTTAGGTTTATCAACAGAATCTGTTCCTATTGCCGCAAAAGCCAACTGCAAGGTGAAAATCTTCATTTCATAATAACAAGGAGGAGAAATCTAAAATCCTAACTTCTTTAGGCTGTCAAAATGATATTTCAGGATTGTGCTGTCACAATGGGACTGAAAAGGAAAATATTTAGTTCTTTTTACTGTCAAAAAATTTTGTTTTTGAGTCTTGGCACTGAGAAAAAGAAATTGATAGGCCTATCATTACTTTTTTGGCAGTCTGTTTTGGTTTTTTGTGTTGCTTTTTTTTTTGCCAAGAGGGGTGGCTTTTACAACATAACCTAGTTGTTTTTTAGGGGATTTGTATAATAGAAAGTAATTGTGTGAGAAGTGCAAAAATTATTAATTTAAGTTTTGAATTTTCGTGAGGAAATGGTGGCCACTTTACTGCCTATTTTCATCCAATTAAAGCCCTGCATTATATGACATATCACCTCCTCTTTTCATCCTAAAACATTAAAATAAAGGCGAAACTCTTTAGTACTTTAGACCATTTCCACTACCTACCTACAACGCATAATTGTCGATGTTATTTTTAAATTGTGGGTATTTCTTTGTTTGCAAGTTTATCCAAGCAACCTATTATGCACCCCCCCCCCCCAAAAGAAAATCCTGGATCCACTATTTTCTCTCTGAAAAACCCATTTAAAATAACAAATCTCAAACCATTAAACTGTCTAATAACAAGACCAAGAGCCTGAGTCATAGATCTCAGCAGAGAATGTCTAAACAGGTTTTTAGGAATTGACCGTGAAAAAGCAAGGCTCTGACTGTGATTGTGTATTATTGCGTAATATCTTTATCAATTGAAGAAACACATGACCCGGTATTACCTGAACTGATAGCTTTTGCTAAATTCGAAAACAGGTAGCGCTGTATAAGTAAAACTATTCAAATTAATGACCTACTTGTTCAGAAAACAGAGACAGTTTTAACTGTGAAAAAATCAAATTTCTAGGTGGTATAATAAAGTAGTTATAGTAGATTGAATGTCAAATAGTGTGAAGAGTGAACAAAGTGACTGAGTACCGGTGGGTTTACCCTATTTGTTTCTTTCTAAAAAGCCACAGATTACGTAAACAGAGCCGCTCATCTTCTTCATTTGGATTAACCTGTGCAGAGGAGAGCGATAACGAACACGAAGGGCAGTATTGGTATCGGCTGGATACTTGTCCTTAAACTGCTGGGGATAGGCGATTTGGGTATCTGCGCTTCCCACAGGTCCAATCCAGTAAATAATTTTAAGACGGCAATTAATTTTTAATTTTGCACTGCGTTTTAATTCACCCTGCGTTTTCATTGTCGCTGCATTTTCCTACGCGTTGCATTTTCATTCGCGCTGCGATCTTTTTTACGCTAGCCACAGAATAAGAAATAAAGAAAAAGACCGACAAGAGCGTGAATCCAAAAAGTTGCGCGAAAAACATGACTCCTAAACAAGACCGCAAACGGAAATTATCCAGTCCAAAAAAGTCTCTAGATTTCTGCGTAGTGTGCAAACAAGGTCTTGAGCCAGAATCTAAAGCCGTATTATGCGATGGATGTGAAAAATGGCTGTGCATAGAATGCATAAACATGTCCATCCCAGAGTAGGAACTCTTTACAAAAATGTCAACCATTGGAGATATGCAGTGGTAATGTCCGGTTTGCAAGCACTCTGGTACATCAGCAGACCCCCCTTCATTAGCTGAAATCTCGAGCCGTATAACATCCAAGGTCCCAAGTGCTTTGGCTATCGTGGACATAGTTAAAGGAGTGGTAGAGGATCTTAAACGTGATATCACCGAAAGCATAGATGAAGTCAAAGAGCGTGTCCATGACCTTGAGAAAAACATGGCGAAAAAATGTACTATCCTAGAAGTTAAACAGCATGTCGAAGCAGCAATGCTGCAGGAAACATCCAAGATCAAACAGGCCATTGATTCCCACCTCGAAGACGAAGTCCGCAGACTTTTTAGACAGGAAACAGACAGAGATAGCAGGAAATTTAACCTAGTTTCTTATGGCGTACCCCTGCAGCTAGGAATATACAGTGACAAGGTGTTCATTGAGAAATGTCTTACAGAGCAATACAAAATTCCTAACGCAAAGATTACTAATGTAAGACGCATTATAAGCCAATCGCCAGCTGTCAAAAAGGTTGGGGCCAATCAGTAGCCCATAAGACAAGTCGGAGCAAGCTATCAAGAATCAACCGACAGCAGACCCCCTCCCATTCTTTTCTCTGTCCAAAATTTAAACTTGAAAAACGCATTCTACAAAGATCTTACGAGCTTGGTCAAGAATTCAGTTTAGGGCAGATGCATCACGGGAAGACCGGGAGAAAAGAAAAGTCTTAGCCGCTGAACACAGACGCCAAACTGAACTAGGAGAGCCGAACTTAGCTATCAATCGCGGACAGATCGTCTCAAAAAACTCTGTGCGCCCGGGTGGCGGATACTCTCACCAGACCATGTAATGTTAGTTGCTCCATCTGCTAGCCCTGTACATAGTGTAAATAGTGACACAGTGAATATCGATAAACTAACAAGTATTGATGAACTTCCTTACTCGTCCATTCCTAATTCGTTCAAGTCCTTCACAAATGAAAGCGCCAATTCAACCGACGATAGTAGATCCTGCAGCAATTTCTTGTTTATTGAAGATGAGCCAGTCCGAAATATCTAGAATTACCAAAAGGAAGTATCTAACTCAAAAAGAAAGCAAGTAAGTCAAGATTTTTCCGCTCTAATCGCAAACGTTGACCAACTTCCTAACAAAATCAACGAGCTGAAATCTATGATTTACGCAAATAACTATGATGTTATACTCCTTACTGGGGTCTGTCCTAAGAACTCAAGAGACCTGCTCCTAGATTCACATGCTAATCTACAAGGTTACCGCACTATATCCAATTTATCATCTAGTCATTGCCGCCGTAGAACACTTGCATTAGTCAAATCCTCGTATGTTGCAACCGCTATTGCGCATCCCAGTGCAACCGCTATTGCGCATCCCTTACGCTCAAACAATATTCTTCGATATTTCAGTTCCACAGAGTAAAAACCATCCCACTGTTAGAATTGGCTGCGTGTACAGAAGCCCATCATCACTTTCACCCGAGCAAACAGATACAAAGCTAGCTGAGCTCATTCGGAAGATTGCAGACACCCAAAAGGGTGACCTGTTAATTGCGGGCGACTTCAACCTGCCGACCATCACCTGGAAAGACCAATTCCCCTATGTCACCTTTGATTCTGTGAATCCCATGATAGATATGATCCATGATACTTGCCTCCACCAAATTGTCGACCAACCGAGCCGTTTCATGAGCGGGCAGCTTCCAAGCCTCCTAGACCAAATATTTCTTTGAAGACCAGTATCCCTTCTTTATACTAAGTACATGCCCCTAATCGGGAAAAGCGACCATATTGCCATTGAAATAAAAACAACATTCCTCAAAGTAACTAACAGCTACATCAAAAGGACCTTCATAGACTATGAGAAGATTAGAATGGATCTCATCAACATCTCCTGGAATGAAGTCCTAATCGGCTCTTTAGAACAACAATGACAATGCTTCAAGGAATTACTGCTAAACAAAGCTGAGCAGTACACTTCGAGCAAGCTCATCCCAAAACCGTGAAGACTACCGACAATGACAAAAGATATTACTTAAAAATTTAACACGCGATTTGTACACGAGCTTCGAATCTAAACTTGCAGACGAAGCTAAGACGAATCCAAAGCAATTTTGGAGATATGTCTTTAGCCAAGACCATAATAGACGAGGCATCAGGAAACTAGTAACTGAAGAAGGTGAAGAAATAACTGATATCAACAAGCTTGCAAACTCACTAAATCAGTAATTCGTTTTTGTTTTCACCACTGAACCCGATGGTCCGTTACCCTCTTCACCTGAATACATTGTATAATCACCAATGGAAAGCATCAATCTATCGCATACGGATGTTCTCAGACGCTTACAGAAATTAGATACTAATAAATCGCCAGGACCAGATAACCTACATCCCAGGCTATTAAAAGAAACTGCAGCTATCATAGCAGAACCACTTAGGAGAAATTTCCAGACATCACTTACCACGAGAGAGCTGCCAGCAGACTGTAAAATAGCCAATATTACATTGGTTTTCAAGAAAGAAAATCGGTCCAAGCCTGAAAACTATCGGCCAATTAGCCTGACCTCAGTCGTCGTCAAAATACTTGAGCGCATAGTCAATGATTCAATCCTTAAGCATTTGACAACCAACAAGATCTTGTCCCCCAAGCAGCATGGCTTCCAGTCAGGGAAATCAATTGAAACAAACCTCTTGGAATCATACGAAGAAACCACAGACCTAATTGACCAAAAAAATCCGGATGATCAGCTCCTGCTGGACTTTGCTAAGGCCTCACAGTCGACTGCACTCCAAAATATCCGCTATCGGCATCAATCAGGCTGTTGTAGACTGGCTGATGAATTTCCTTACAAAGCGCAAGCAGAAAGTTCGCTTATTTGCTACAGATGGCAAACCAATTAACTCTGACGAGGCTGAAGTAATGAGCAGAGTACCTCAGGGAACTGTACTGGGTCCAGCTTTCTTTCTGATTTCCATCAATGACATATTCAACCATATTGATAATGGCATGCACCTGTTCGCTGATGATGCCAAACTCTTTGGTATTGCATGCCTTCAAAAAATCAAGCGCGACATAGATGAGACACAAATTTGGACCCATGACTGGCTTCTCCAATTTAATGCAGGAAAGTGCTGTGTATTACACCTTGGAACCAATGGCAAACTACACGATGTATAACCCCACGACCAAAGTAAGAGAGAAACTAAAGAACAGAGCAGAAGAAAGGGATGTAGGTGTCATTATTGATGATAAACTTAAATTTTACAGCCATGTCCAGCATGTTGTTTCCCGTGCAAGCTCCAGTCTTGGACTATTAAAACGAACCATCAACAGCAGACAGGCATCTATATTTATAAAATTATACAAGGCTCTCGTCAGACCTCATCTCGATTTTGGCATATGTCTTGCTGGTCCTTCTTATCAACAAGACGTGAGGCTCATCGAAAACGTACGGAGACGAGCACCAAAATGCATAAAAAGTCTAGCATCAACCTCATATGAGGACCGCCTCAAGTACCTCAAACTACCCACTCTGGTTTACTGACGCTTGCGCAGCGAAATGATGCTTACTTACAAGCTACAGAACAAAAAGTCAGCAATCTTTGGCGGCAATCTCAGTACCAGCCAGCAATACACAAGAGGACACTCCAAGAAGCTACCAAAGTCAAGCTCCCGATCTAAAACTCGCCAAACGTTCTTTTCGAGAAGAGTCATAAATCATTGGAATAAACTGAAAGATTCAACTGTCATCCAGTCCTTCCATCCAGTCCTTCAAAAACCAACTTGATAAAGAGTGGGAGAAGAAGGAGTGGAGGTTCGACTGGCAGCCATCAATTCAAGAGCACTACGGGTCTGGAAGACCTTAAAGCTCTCAGATGGATTAGGGTAATTAATATGCTCAGCTCTCCCTCATATGTGGCTGATACATCCTTTTGACAACCTGTATGCACCTAGAGTATTTATTATTTTGTCCAATATCCTCATCAACATTTCCTAAAAGTATATGCAAGTCAAAGTAATTGCCCATATAAGTATTTGCAGTCACAGTCATGAGTAGTTGGAGTTGCAAGCAGTTTTAGCTAAACTCACAAGTAGCCAAATTTGCAAGAGTGGGAGAAGAAGCAGTGGAGGTTCGACTGGCAGTCATTAATTCAAGAGCACTACGGGTCTGGAAGACCTTAAAGCTCTCAGATGGATTAAGGTAATTAAGGTAAGGTAATCTTTAAAACCTAATAAATTGGGATTGAGCAAAGTTGTGAAGCTGAAAACAATTTTGGGCCAATGTTCCTATTACCTGAACAATTGTTTGGGGCATGAAACTATTGTTAATAGATGCATTTTGACTTTTGGAACATCTTTTCTCTCTTACAAAACTACCGGAAACTCACCGATATTAGTTATTCCGGCCCAAATATTCTTGTATTTACATATATAGAATTGCGATGACTTCATTGCTGTATTTAATAAATGCTATACTTTACCCCCCCCCCTAATGTGCAAATATATAATAACTCCATAACGGTGAGTTTGCGGTAGTTTTGCAAAAGAGAAAAGATGTTCAAAAGTCAAAATGCATCTATTAACAATAGTTTCCTGACCCTAAACAATTGTTCAGGTAATAGGAACATTGACCCAATTTTGTTGTACTTCATTCAAACAGAGGATCTATTCTACAAGGTTTTACTTTTATAACACACATGTTTTTAAAGGTCAGGACCCTTGAGTGGGAGAAGGAGTGGAGGTAGGTACTTCAAAATACCTTCCCGGGATATACTTTAGCCTTTAGACCCATCCCTGAAAGTATCATTTTCCTAACCTAGCCCCTTTCCGAGATAGCCAAAAGTCACTAAACTAGAATTTTACCACATATTCTGAATATTAATAAATTCTGAGCATTAGAGTATTACTCTAAAAGTAACGTATTTTTTAAGACAATAGAAACTACATAGTAACATCTCATTCAGGCGCAAGTGAATTCTTCCAAGAAGAATTACCTTACCTTAATTACCTTAATTTGCACTTCGGAGCAAATTAAGATCTGTAGATCTGTTGAATGCTCCTGAGTTGAATCGGTGATGTCTCATAGCAGGTATGAGCAGGACGGAATGTCCCACTCATACTTCCAGTCTTTCGTGGCCCATTCTTTATCCAGTGCCTTCTTGAATGCTCCGGGGGTGGGGGCTGAGACTGTTGCTTCGCACAGTTCATTCCAGGGGTTGACGACTCTTTTGGTGAAGAAACTTTCTCTGGCCCTGGTTCTGACTGACTGCTTGAACAGCTTCATTGAGTGTCCTCTGGTGCACTGTGGGGGGCCTGGGTGGATGGGCAGGATCTTGGCATATGATGAGTTCAGCAATTTGCGGGTCATCATCATGTCGCTATGGTTGCGCCTGTACACGAGGGTAGGGAGGTTGAGAGCCCGTAAACGATCTTGATAAGGTTTGTCTCTAAGGTTTGTGATGCCCTTGGTTGCTCTCCTCTGGACTCCCTCAATTAGCCTGACATCTCCTTTGTATGTTGGGAAGGCAGCGCACATGCCAAAATCCAAAACGGGTCTGACTAGTGCCTTGTAAAGTTTCAGGAAAACTAGTGGGGATCTGCTGGTAACTGTTCTTTTGATCAGACCTAAGTTTGTGTTGGCCTGGGACACGCTCTTGATGGTGTTGGCATGGAACTTGAGAAGGCTGTCAACGATGACCCCAAGGTCGCGTTCCTCTGTGCTGGTCTTGATGGGTGAATCGGAGTTGGAGGCATGTTCATGCAAATGGTATTGGGCGCATGGGTTTGAGGATCCAAAGTGTAGCGTGCTGCACTTGTTTATATTGAACGATAAGAGCCATTTGTCTGCCCACAGCTGGATTTTCTGGATATCTGTTTGCAGGGATTTTACATTCAGTGCTCCAAATAGCTTTTAGTCGTCAGCATAGAGAGACAAGTTGTTTTCCACCTCGCTGAATATATCGTTGATGTAGATGTTGAACAGTGTAGGACCAAGAACAGTTCCCTGCGGTACTCCACTGATGACATCACAGGGCTCGGAAAAGACCTTTTCACCTCCAGCACCAAATAGCCTGACTCTCTGGGTTCGTCCTGACAGGAAGTCCATAAGCCAATCAACCAGGTTGGGGTGTAACTGGGCAGCAGTAAGCTTTTCTCTTAGCCTTTTGTGTGGGACTTTATCAAAGGCCTTACCAAAGTCTAGTAAAACTAGGTCCACTGGCAATCCTTTGTCAAGCAAATCTGTAATGATGTCATATGTTTCCAGTAAGTTTGTTTCAACTGACTTTCCTGGTTGAAACCCATGCTGATTAGGGGATAGGATATTGTTGACTTTCAGATGTTCCAGTATTGCATCATTAACCACTCTTTCAAGGATTTTTGCGACTACTGATGTGAGACTTATAGGTCTGTAGTTTTCTGCTTTAAGTCTGCTGCCTTTTTTGAATATTGGGGTCACAAAAGCAGTTTTCCAATCAAGTGGGACAGATTTGGCATTAATAGACTTTTGGAATAGGTCAGACAGTGGTCCTGCGATGATGGTTGCCAGTTCCTTCAGCAGTCTTGGGTGTGAGTGATCTGGTCCAGCCGATTTATTTGTGTCAAGATTTTGAAGCCGTTTGAGGATGTTGGAGGGGTCGATGCTGACTTGCTCCATCGTTGTGGGGGCTTCATAGCCCGGGCAGTTTGGCAGGGGGCCTTCCGGTTCACAAGTGAAAACTGAAGCAAAGTGCCTATTTAGTTCGTTTGCTACATCAGTTATGTTGGTTACGGTAGTGCCACAGGGTTTCACCAGTCTGGAGACAGTTCGACGGGAGTGGTTCTTGCTAGAGACATAATTCCAGAATTTTTTAGGATTTGTCTTACTTTCTTTGGCAAGATTGGACTCCAGATTTTCGTAGAGTTTTCTGGTGAGGTTTCTCAGCTTGTTTCGTGCCTTGGTGAATTTTGTGTGTTGCTGCAGGTCCCCTGACTGCCTGAACTTTTTCCATGACCTCTTTTTCCTGTTTATTTCTCTTTTGATGTCTTTTGTCATGTAGGGGAGGGATTTAGGTTTTGGTTTGAAACTGGTCTTTGTGTGGGCATCCTGAGCTTTCAGCAAAACATCCTTGAATTTGGTCCATTGTTCGTCAACTGTGCCACTTAGTACATTCGGCCAGTCTGTATTGGATAATTCATTTCGAATAGCAATGTAGTCGACAAACAGTTTTTTGACTAGCTTGTTCTTAAGTACCTTCACTTTCAGCATGAGCTCTATAGTTAGGTGATCGCTTTTACCAAGGGGTGGTGAGTAATCAATACTTTGAACTAAGCTTTTGTCATTCAAGATAACCAGGTCAAGTGTTGTTGGGCGCTGAAACAATCTGTATCTAGTTGGTTGGTCAACTATCTGGTGTAGGGACAATTCACTGAGGCAATTTAGGAAAGGCTGTTGCTTGTCTTGTTCGGATGGAGTGGCACCACATCCAAAACCGTTTATCCAGTTTATAGATGGAAGGTTGAAATCGCCGGCAATAAGCAGATGTCCTTTGAGGTTTGAATTTAGTGTGCATATTATTTCTGCTATTGCTTGTTCGGTTACAACTTGGGATTGGGCTGAGGGACTTCTGTAGATGCATCCGATTCTGACTGTCTCTGACTCATGGCTCCCTGGCACACATAGATCAAAGCAAACTGCCTCAACAAAGGGGCAAAGGAGAGGAACATCAATTATCTTTGTATTGTATCCTGCTTTAGCGAGTGCTAGTGTTCCTCGTTTGCAACCCTGGGACGACAGATTTGAGAGAACTCGGTAACCTGGGATTTTCACATGGGAATCGTGAAGTTTGTTACTACTGTTTTTAGGGCAGACTTCAGTCAGTAAGATCACATCGAACTTTTTTGAGTCAATTAGGGTTTTTAGTTCATCAATTTTGTTGGGCAACTGGTCAACATTAGTAACACATACATTAAAGTCAGAACTTACGGTTGCTGGTTCTGGTAGGCTTCTGTCCAGTATGGTTTGTCTGTTGTTATTTTCACCAGAGTCACTTTCTTCCTCGGCAGAAACAAAGCTCAAGTCTTCTTCTTCTTCTTGGGAAGCCTCCGCAGTTGCAATAGTACTTGAAAAACTTGAATCTGCTGAATTCTGACATGACACGAGCGAATTATTAGATATAACATTTGAATTAACATTAGCAGAAATAGCTCTTAAATCAACATGGGAAATATTTGGAGAAGGATTGGATGAAGCTTCACAAGAAATATCAACTGACGATTTATCAAAACGAAGCACTGGAAAAAAAAAAACTATTTACATAAGGATGCGATGATATAACTAGGTTTCCATCGGGGACTGCTTTGGAGGGGACCGGGGTGGTGCTTCCCAACTGCGATGAGCAGCCTCGTTTTTTGGAACGATTTGGCCCTTGAAGATCATGAGGTTGGGCTCACCTGAGCTTATTCTTCTTTTCAACTCCTCAACTAAAGCCTTCCTCCTGTTTCTCTCTGTCTTGGATGCGTCACAACGAAATTGTATATCCTCGTGGAGCTCGCGGGAGCGGTTAATGATTGACCTTTTGATGTCCAGGCTTGGGACAGCAAAAAGGACTGGAGGAGGGCGTGCAGATGGCAGAGAATTGGTAGGGATCGGAAGTCTTCTCACATTATTGATGTGAACGTGTCTGAGCTTTTACTTTTGATCAATATAAGATTTGATGAATAGTTGGTCATTGGGTTGCGGAGGGATCCCGAACGCAACAATGTTAAGGGCTCTACGTTGTCTGTCCCTTTCTTCAGAAAAGTGGCGCTGGATCTCACTATCAAGATGCTGGGTGAGATTGGCTTTGATGCTTGTTGTCTCTTGACGGACTACCGTCTGGACTTCGGAACGCATTTCAGAGAGTGAGCATTTTTCGGACACCCGGGTTTCCAGTGCTGACACTTGTGATTTTATCTCACTGACAGTTTGTGAGATTTCAGCTTTTAATGATTTTTCCAAGTCTTTTAAAGATGCTTGGAAAATTTCTTGAAAGGCCGCTTGAGATGGGATTTTATCAATAATCTCATTTTTCATGCTATCTAATGTAGCTTTTACGATATTCTCAACACTAGCATTTTGAGTATTAACAGATGTTGATCCATATTTACATGCTGGGCACTTGATACAAATATCTACACGTCGGGAGATTTTAGTGACAAGCAGATATTCAGGTTCAGGCATGTCTTGACACTCGGCACATATCCACTTGTCACACCCATCACAAAGAATGGCATAAGAATCATTTTCTAATGCAATATTGCAGGCAAGACAATTGTCGGATCCTTTTTTCGGACTTATATGAGTCCTTTTTGGTCTTCTACTTGATGTGGCCTTAGTTTCGCTAGGTGGCGGCATGATATGAGAAAAAATTGCTGGAAAAAATGCGGGGAAAAAAAGCTTTTCAGCCAACAGATATCAATTTATCACTGGGTTTTCAGAACTTGGGGGACCTGTGGGAAGCGCGGATACTCAAATCGCCTATCCCCAGCAGTTTAAGGATGAATATCCCGCCGGTACCAATACGGCTCTTCGTGTTTGTTATCGCTCTCTTCTGCCCAGGTTTCCCCAAATGCAGAAAATAAACGATTCAGCTTACGTAGTCTATGGCTTTAAAAAAAAAATAAACAGATACTTCAAAAATTTGGACCGGCAACACTGTAAAGGCAAAAAAGGAAGAACGGGAAGATAAGCAATTTCCTGGAGAATTGAAAATAAAATGAATTGCCCAAAAGTCTAAATATATCAATCACAGCACTGAGGTAGGTCCCTTAAATCAAAACCTAGGGTATCACAAGACCTGGGAAAATGCAAAAAACAAAGAAAAACAGTTTTATCTCACAATTTAATACATATATATTCAGGGTTCAAATTTATACAGCCACATGGATTTGTTGTTGTTGTTGAATGAGAGACAATGAATTTATTGTGAAAAAAGAAGAACAAGTTAAATTAGGATTTATTCTCAATCTTAGAAAGAAGAGGGGCAAATGATCTGATTTTCAGGACACACCCATTGATTGACCTCATAGATCTCATATGGATTAACGTAAGGTAAATTGATTGCAATAGGCTATGGAAGCATTAGAAATACACACACATATTTTTGCAGATATCCTATATCAATTGATAGACACTGGTAGGCTAGTCTAATATAGGCTATATATGCATCCTAGTTACAATTATAGCCTATTTTAAAACCAAATCCATGTTCAAAAACAAAGTCTTGCAAAATATTCAAGGGGCTCTTGTAGCCAATGATTTACCCCCTGCATCTCAGTTTGTTTAAGCATTGATGAATTGTGAAATTTTTTTTTTTCATTAGTTAGTCAACTCAGCATGAGACAAGACAAAGAGAAGTATAAAGTTAGAAAACAATTCTTAGGCTACTTCATAATATCAGAATAATTGTAAGTAACACAATAGGCTTACAGACCCACTGTACACATAGAAAACTGATTTTATTCCAGATCTAGAACAAAGTATTTTTGCTAGATCATTCAAGTAGCCAACCTAGAAAATTAATGTAGCCTATTTAATTTGTCAAAATGGTAGGAAATAAGCTTTCACCTGAATCAGGATTCTAATATATTTAACTTGAAAAATTTCACTTGAAATAATATTCTTCACCAAAACTCTCTTTGACTCTTTTTTAGAAAAATGCACTTGTGCCATTACCCCACTGTTGAATCTCCTGATCTTTTAGCCCAATCCTTAAATTTTCAATAAAAAACTGTTGACTTTCAATGTGGCTTCTGACTTTCAATGTTGACAAATGCCATGTAATCCATCTTGGCAAAAATAACAAGTATCATAAGTATTTCCTTCAAGACAACTTCCTTTCTGCTGTTTCTGATGAAAAAAATCTTGGGGTTATTGTAGATCACCAATTAAAGTTTAGCATCCATGCTAAGTCTGTTTCATCTTCTGCAAATAAAACCCTCAGTATCATAAAAAGAACCATCTCCAGCCGACACCCTAGAGTTCTTATGAAGTTATATAAGGTGATTGTACGTCCATGCCTGGAGGTTGGAATGTCATTGGCAGCCCCTTTCTTCAAAAAAGATAGGAAGTTACTTGAGGATGTCCAGCGTGGTGCCACCAAGATGGTTACCAACATGAATAAATTTCCATACAAAGAAAGACTATGTCGTTTGAAGCTGCCAACACTGACATACCGACAGAAAAGGGGTGACATTATTTTAACCAAAAAAATCCTCTCTAAAAATACCCTTCCCAGTCTCTTTGCACAGCCCTTGCATTCTGGTACTAGAGGACATTCTTTGAAGCTCTCCATGCAGTGTTCCACAAGTAGACATAGAATCCACTTCTTCAGCCAAAGAATCTTCAATATGTAGAACCAGTTCTCTGAAGAAACAGTTTCTGCTACTTCAACTGACATGTTCATGTCCCACCTTGATAGGGAATGGCTCTGCCAGGAGTTCCTTTACAATTGGGAAGCTGCAGAGTCCTCCACAAGAGTCTAATCTAACAGCCACAATCTACACCAAACAAATTCTTTTTTCTCATTGAGCATCACAAGGATGGATAATCCTTATATCACTCCAAGCTGCAATTTAAGGTAAAAGGTAAAAAACATCCTCAACTTCTCTGGGGCCTTGGCCATTATTCCACATATAGGTGAAACCACTTTCATCTAGCAGTTTTTTGATCTGGAATGGCTACAAAAGTTTTATATTCAGCTTTACCAATCCATTATATGCAGCACTAACTGGCCTTTGTTCAGGATAAGACAATAAACTGAGAAAGAATTTTACCTTCTGCAATCTTTTCTCAATGGAAGTCATCCAAGGTCCCCATTTATGAGAAGATTAGGTATTGTTTTCTACAGTCCATAAATCTGTTTAAAATGCTAGAACTGAAATCTCCATTGGTTTAGCTCAGTCTTTCCTCCAGATCTCAGCACCATAATGAATGATTGGCATCAGTTTGGATTTGAACACCTGTTTTAGTGTCTTTTGGCTATGAGCTTCCTTTAAATCATTATTTTCATATGCAGTAGTGTTTACATGGCTATTCTGCCTTTTGCAAATTTATGTAGTATATTTTTCCAGGGGCCATTAGTGGGAAAATGAAAATCCAAATAACTTGCTTCTTGTACTCTTCAGATCTCTTTCTCTTTAAAATAATCTTCATTCATACTTTCTTGTTTACTAAAAACCACAATTTCCATTAATAATGCCAATCCTTCATTGCAGTGCTGAGATCTGGAGGACAGACCTAGCTAAAAAAGTGTTAGGGAAGAGGCCAGTTCCCTAATGTATCCTTTCAAGACAAAAATAAATCCTAGAAGGATTTAAAATGAAAACCAAGGCTCTTGTTTTCAGAAAAGACATACTTTTTATATCTTAGTCCCTTGGATTTTTAAGTCCCATGTCTGACACTCTGGTAGAATTTCTTTAAGAATAAGCAGATAAGTTTTGTTGATAAGAGAAACAGAAATATTGCAAAAAAAAGTTTACTCTTAAAAAATATTAAAGGGTTTATTGGAAGTTGCAGAGTGCTTTTATTTATATAATAACCCAACAAGTTGAATTTATAAGGAATAATTAAGTATCGAATCTTTCTCTAGGTGTATCCTATGTTTGAACTGACATGAATGAAAACTTTTTGTAGAGGTGGAGAACTTCCTTTCTTGAGGGTTTTTTTTGGAAGACCCTCCCTTCTGAACAAGATAAAAAATCTTAAATAAGTGTGTATGTTTGATATCCCAGTCTATCATTCTTATACAAACTTAAAAAAGTTATTCCAGCTATGCCACTCTCAAGACCATCTGTCTGGGTTTTACTCTATTTAACAATGGCTCTAGATTTTCATACACTTCCATCAAGTTGATTTTAATTCAAAAAGGAAGTAAGCACCTGGAGTTGTTTTTTAACATTGGGAGGTGTATTTTACAAAGGGTTGTGAGCTGTGAATGTAGTGGTGAATGATGTTAATAGTTTTCTCATACCCTTATGTTGCTTCTGTTCTGTTATCTTACCTGGTGGTTCTTCTTCATCATGTGGCATATAAGCTAAACAAAACGCTAAATGTCTATGACCAATTAGGTTTTTCAGAATTATGACAACTACATCTTTTGAACAGTACTTGAAAAATTTCCAAATATATACATTTTGGAATAATAAATGCCTGCCTTTGAAGTGGTACATATCTCATAATGGAGATGCAGTTCTGTTCCTCTGGGATTTCCCTTGACTGTTCTGGTAATTGTATATGGCTTCTATGCCAATCATATATAGGCTATATCTTTGTCTCTGCCAGAACCTGCCCAAGATTATAGGAGGCTGCTTCAAAATGATGCTAATGGAAGCCCCAAGCATGAAATTGCCACATGTATTGCATATGCAGGAAGCTCCTTTGACAAGTTAAGAAATGTTTAGAGAAGTGCCACTTTCTCTTTGAAGCTGAAATTGAGGTTCTCCAGTAGTAATGTCCTGTCAGTACTAATTTATGGTTCTAAAAGCTGGGCACTGACAAGACAGCTAGAGAAAGAGATCCAGAGTTCTGAAAATAATTGTCTTAAACAGATTCTTGGTACCAACTTATTCATTAGAGAGAAGACTAAACAGCCACTCATTATTGATAAACTCATAAGCAGTTGGTGGTGATATTTGGGAAACAGGGTTAGAGTGAGCATAAATTGCATGCCTCATGATGTTTGTTGTCCTCCAGGTGTTTAACAGTGGGGGTGACAGAAGGTTACACTTGGACAATGCCTAGAAAAAAATGCAGCACTCAAGAACATCCCTTGATGAGCTTTGGTAAAAGATGCTGGAGATGCATTGTCACCACCATATGTGTTTACTGGTGTAGGAAGTCCTAAGTCTAATCTGCCAATATTCTGGTCCTCTTGGCATATTTGCTGACAATATTTTTCTTTTTTGAATATCCTACTTTGTTCTTCTGGGGGAAGACTCTTCAGCCCCCTTTAAAAGGTTTTAACAGTGTATGTCCCCTCAACCAGGAAACAGTAGTTCCACCCTTCTATTTTCCAAATCAGATCTGCATCAGTTGCCACATGTTTGTGATTTTCCCCTCTTTAATATGAGTCTTTCTTGGGCCAGTTTTTTCCTTGAAAAATGAAATTCATTTCAAGCCACCTGACATAGAATTTGTTTACTCAGGCAGGAAGGATGGGGTACATAGACAGGGAGTAGGGCTCATGATGAATAAGGAAGCTGCTAAGTCTTGTTTAGGCTGGGAAGGTATTAATAATAGAATTCTAATTGCTCATTTTATGACTAAAAAGTTTAGGGTATCAGTTATAGTAGTATATGCCCCCATTGAACCAACTGATGGAGATACTAGTGACTCAGATGAATTTTACTTACAGTTACAGGAGCAAATAGACAGGGTACCAGGTAGAAATATGGTGTTTTTGCTAGGAGATTTTAATGCCCAGGCTGGTAGAAATAGGGATAGATGGTATCCTAGCCTAGGTAAATTTGGTGTAGGAAAAGAAAACAGTAATGGCTATAGGCTTTTGCAATTTTGTAGGTATAACAACCTAGTTATAACCAATACAGTGTTTGGTCACAAAATGGCCCATAAGTTGACATGGTATTCATGTGATGGTAAGACAGCAAACGCTTATTGATTATGTTATTGTAAACAGAAGACTAGCAGGATCAATACAAGATACTAGGGTGTATAGGAGTGCTGTTATTGATGTTAAAAGTAAAGATCACCATCTAGTAGTGTCTAAGGTTAATTTAAAGCTGAAATTTCGGAAGGGTAACTCCCTCCCAGAAAGTTATGATGTTGGTAGACTTCAGGATGAAAATTTGAGAAAAAAATTCCAGGAACAGTTGAGTACTAAACTTGAGGGTTTAAAATTTGACAATGTGGAAGATGGATGGAATAATTTCAGAAAAACAATTTGTGAAGTTGCTGATGGTGTCCTAGGGAAGAGTGCTAAGACAGCAACTAGGAATATTAGTGAAAAAACTTTAGGTTTAATAGAGAGTAGAAGGGGTTTGTATAAGGATTATCTGAGTGATTGGTCGTATGAAAACAAAAGGAATGTAAAGAAAGTGGAGAAAGCATTAAAATATGAACTAAGGAGATGTGAAATGGAGGCAATGGATAAAATTGCTGAGGATCTGGAAGATGCTGCTAGATGGCATAATAGTAAAATATTATACCGGCATGTTAATAAATTGAAAGAGAGTAGCCAATCCGGACTAGTCCCAGTTAAGGATAGAAATGGGGCCACAATTAGTGATAAGGAAAAAGTTAAAGAAAGATGGGTGGAACATTTTGAGAATGTGCTAAACTGAGATACAGTTGCAGGAAAAGATATAGATGAAAATGAAAAAGTTTGTGATACCTTGGATGTGAAGGAAGATTAGTTTAGTGAGGAAGAATTAGCAACAGTACTAGAAGGATTAAAAAATAATAAGGCCCCAGGTGCTGATAGTATGATTAATGAGTTCCTTAAATATTGTGGCTCTGAGGTTAGGAATAAGCTACTGAAGATTATGAACATGATTTTTGAAAAAGGGGAAGTACCCAATGATTTTAGGAAAACCTTAATTAAACCACTGTATAAGAAAGGTGACAAGAGTGAGTGTCGTAATTATCAAGGCATTAGTCTGGTCTCTGTAGGTAGCAAATTACTGAGTAATATGATATGATACTTTTATGAGCAAGCTTTCGATTCTGTTGATAGAACAGCATTAACAAAGGTCTTATCATTATATGGTATACCAGAAAAATACATTTAAGTGATTTATGCTATGTACGAGAATAATATTGCTGCGGCTAAGGTAGGAAATGAGGTTAGCAACTGGTTTTGTATTAAATCAGGAGTTAAGCAGGGTTGTGTTCTATCCCCCTTTATATGGATTATTTTGATGGACTTTGTCTTAAGGAGCACAGGAAAGGCAATTGGAGACCATGGAATCAAATGGGGAGGAAGAACGCTCCTGGACTTAGATTATGCTGATGATTTAAGCATATTAGATGAAAGTGTGAGCAAAATGAATGATCTTTTAGAGGTTTTACGAGTTCAGGGTGCTAAAATAGGCTTAAAAATTAATGTTAAGAAGACTAAGTCACTAAGGCTAGGAATAAGTGAAGATGAACAGGTGACATTAGGTAATGAAAAGATTGATCAGGTTGGGAGCTTCAGTTACCTTGGTAGTATTATTAGTAAAGATGGTGGGAGCAGTGAAGATGTTAAAAGTAGAATAGCTAAAGCTCAGGGTGTTTTTTTCACAGTTAAAAAAAAGTTTGGAAGAATAAAAAGATAAGCCTACAAACCAAGATTAGAATATTGGAAGCTACAGTGATGACAGTGGTCAAATATGGCTCTGAAGCATGGGCACTCCGAAAAGTAGATGAAAATTTACTAGATGTTTTACTAGAAATTTAGGTAGAAATTTCAGAAGGTCTGTTTCAGGTAGAAATTTACTAGATGACCGTATTTCAAACAGTAGGTTGTACAAAAAGTGTGGTTCAATCCCGCTTTCTGGGGTCATAATGAAAGAAAGGTTGAGATGGCTAGGCCATGTTCTATGGATGAAGGATGACAGATTACCAAAGATTGTCCTTTTTGGCCAACCGTCTGGGGCTACACGGAAAGCAGGTCGTCCTTGTCTGGGTTGGGAGGATGTCATAAATAAAGATTTAAAGGAAATGGGAACTTTCTGGGAGGGTGTAAAGAGGGAGGCTTTAAATAGATTAGGTTGGAGGAGGAGCGTGCGTAGCTGTGTTGGCCTCAGGCGGCTTGGTGCTGCAGTGAGTTATTAGCAGTAGTAGTAGTAGAATGTCTCCCAGGGCTAGAGCTAAGTATCTCTCTCCTGGGTTATTTACCACCTCCTTGACCAAGATTTTTTGATTGGTTACTTCTATCTCTTTTCGTGCCTTTTGATTGAGTCGAGTTACCTGCTGGTGATCCCTTCCTGAAACCCACTTTTGGGACCCCCTTTTCCAGAAGTCTCAGTATGAGCTTGCCCCCTTCTGTTCTTCTCATACTACACTGGCTCTGCATGATGTTCAATAAAAATGGAATAAAGACAAAGAAGAAATATTTGTATATATTTTTTAAGTACTGAGGACATCCTTGTCAAAATATCTGCTTTGTTTCTCTGGTGAAAATCACCTTTGTTTTGTTAATTATCTTTATATTTTCTTTCTTTGTGTTTCGTTTTGTTGAATGTTAAAATTGGCTTCTACATAAAACATAATTATTAATATGATTCAACAATCCAAGGTGAAAGAAAACTAGGACATGTTCTTGGAATTCAGGAAATCAAATGGGATGGTTATTAAGTCTGGGTTTCTTGTGAAATGTATGCTTTATAAAAAAGTCTGAAGTCTGAATAATAGATTGACCAAATGTATATCTTAGATCTGGTAAAAATAAAGCTATGCATTCTTATTTGACCTGGGATCATTCAGACTTAGGGTACAACTCTGAGAGCATGAGAAATGAGAGTCACCTCCAAAATACTGCTTGTAAAGCTGATATTCTACCCCCCTCCCTCCCCCACCAAAAAAAATAATTAAGGACTTCTGAAAATTAGTAAACATTTCTTTTTGGTATGTTTAGATTCTGCCAGGACAGGATAAGGCTCAATTCAGGCCCTTGCACTAAGATCTTTTTTTTATTGGAGGGGAGGGGGTCCTGTTAATTGAGCAAAAACAAATGAACTACTGTATATATAAAACTATTTCTATGTGCTATTGAGGGAGTTTCAAGGTCCTTGCATACATCTGTCTCAACCCCTGCTGAGAAAAAGGTAAACAGGTACTCATACAAAGAAACCTGCTAATGATCTTTCCATATTATTGAAGTCAGATATCACTTGTATCATCAAAATATTGAAAAAGTATCAAAATTCATAAAAGAGCAAAATAGAAGTATCACTGCAAAACTTCACTTCAAAGTATAAAATGGATTTGTTCAAAAATTAAAACTAATAATCTTCGAAGTGTAACTTAGGCACCATTGATCTATTTGTTTAAATGAAATAGAACAAACTAGAAGAATTTAGATATAAAACTTTGTTTCAACATGTATATTTCTTTTGTGTGACTTGTTTGTTCTTGGTTTTCAATTATTATAGTTTTACTTAATAATTAATTAAAAAAATTGATTTTTTTTTTGTTTTAACATAAAAAACAGAATTACATCTAGGATTTATTCAATATAAAAGAACTGCTTTCTTCCACTTTTCTTTTGTTTTCAAATTTTCAAAACTATATTTCATTGAAAACACTATGTATTTTGAACAGGTTAATTTTAATAGGGCCATATCTAGAGTTCTTCAGAGGAGGGGGCATAATTTTGGGGATGGATGTTTACAAAAGACCGTACAAAAATGCATCAAAATTTATCTATATGTATTTTGTAGCTTTTTATAAGTTGAATTGAACCTTTGGGCAAGGGAGGGGGCCAAAGCCTGATAACATCCTTCATCCTGGATGCTTTGTTTTGGTTGTTTTATTTCAGGGGAGTTGCAAAAAGACTTTACAAAATGCATTGAAATTTGTTTATTTGCATTTTTTATCTTTTTTGTTCGTAGAATTTAAACTTCGGGCAATGGGGGATGGGTTCTATGAGTTGAAAACTGGTAAACCCTTCACTCTGGATACATTCTTGAGTTTTTATTTGACAAAACATTCATGCCTTATTATTTTTTATTGTGCTTTTGCTTTAAAATTGCTTCAAGTATATATCTATTAAATTGCTTTCAGTAATGCATGAATGACACTTGTGCTATAACTGGGGTACAAGCAGGACAACTCTACAGTTCAAATATCTAGTAATTTCTGTTCTTTTTGAGTTTGATTTGAATATCAGCTGTATTTTTGTTACATGATAAGTTCATTATTGTTTTTTTTTTTTGTAAGTCGAATATATTTTTCTTTTAACTTTAATATATGTTTTTTTAACTGTAATTGGGGTACAAAGGGGATGACTTCCCAGCTCATATATCTAGTAATTTTTGTTCATTTTGAGTTTGAGTTGAATACAAGTTTTTGTTTGAGGTTGTTTGGGTTGTTTTGAGTTTTTGTTGAATCTGATATCTGTTTCTTTCAACTTTAAATCCATTCTTTGTTATAACTTCCGTTCGTTTTTTTTTGCTCTGCTCAAGACAATACCTTGTTCTTTGTTAAAAAAAAACTCGTTTGTTTATTTATTTAAAGACTAAAAAAGACAGACAATTGCACTTTGCTGTGGTGCAATCTTCTTTATTACTTGAAAAGGGCTGTAAAACTGAAACTTTTATTCGAATTACTCCTAACAATATTTTTTTACATAAGATTTTTTACAAAATTATTTTAATTGAGTGGGTTTTTGTGTATATTAATGGTGGTAATGGTAAGTGATTCACAGTATTTGCAAAGACAGGGGGGTTTATCTCCTCCTGTACATTTTTGCCCACCTAGGTTTTGAAAAATACTTTTTTATGGCACTTGGTATTAACCAAGTGATTCTGAAAAAGACTGGTTAATTCCTAAAAATTAGAAAAATGAGGTATTTTTAACTTACAAAGGAGTGATCGGATCTTAATGAAATTTGATGTTTAGAAGGATAGTGTGTCTTGAAGCTCTTATTTTAAATCCCGACCTGACCCGGTTACGTTTGGGGGGGGGACCTAAAATCTTGGTAAAGGCTTAGAGTGGAGGGATCGGGATGAAACTTGATGGGGATGATGAGCATAAGTCCTAGATACGTGATTGACATAACCTGAACGGATCCGCTCTCTTTGAGGGAATAGGGGGGGGGGTGGTTAATTCTGAAAAATTAGAATTTTTTTTATTTGATATCTTCAAATATCAAATTAATTTTGATTACAAATTTAAATTTGATATCTAGAAGGATGTTGTGCTTTAGAACACTCATTTAGATCTCTACCAGATCCGGTTACATTGAAGAGAGTTAGAGTGGGAAACAGGAATTCTTGGAAAAGGTGAAAATTGAGGTATCTTACGAGTGGGTGATCGGATCTTAATGAAACTTGATATATAAAAGAATCTCATGTCTCAGATGCTCCATTTTCAATTTGGATCGGATCCGGGGACATAGGGTTAGAGGGGGGGGGGAAACAGAAATCTTGGAAAACGCTTAGAGCGGAGAGATTGGGATGAAACTTGATGGGAAGAATAAGCACAAGTTATAAATACAAGATTGACATAATTAGCACGGATCTGTTCTCTTTGAGGGAGCTGGGGGTTGTTAATCTGGAAAAATTGAGGTATTTTTAACTTAAGAACAGGTGACCAGATCTTAACGAAATTTGATATTTCGAAGGAACTCATGTCTCAGAGCTCTTATTTCAAATTCCGATCAGATCTGTTGACATTAGGGGGATTTGGAAGGGGAAACCGGAAATCTTTGAAAACGCTTATAAATGTTGTAGATATGTGATTGACGTAACCGAACTGGATCCGTTTTCTTTGGGGAGTTAGGTGGTGGGGTTCAGTGCTTTGGCGAGTTCGGTGCTTCTGGACGTGCTAGGACAATGAAAGTTGGTAGGAGTGTCAGGGAGCTGCACAAATTGACTTGATAAAGTCGTTTTTCCCGATTCGACCATCTGGGGGGCTGAAGGGAGAGTAAAAATTAGAAAAATTGAGGTATTTTTAACTTACGAGAGGGTGATCGGATCTTAATGAGTTTTGATATTTAGAAGGACCTCGTGACTCAGAGGTCTTATTTTAAATCCCGACCGGCATTAAGCCTCTGATTTTCCTTTTAAAGCAATCTATTGATTCTTAGAATTTTGCTAGAGCTCATACCATATGAGCACTTGGCTCTTCTGACTTCATCACAAGTGCCATATGAGCTCTTATCTCGTGTTTCATATGTTCATTGAAAAAAAAAAAAACGTTTTTGATATTTTTGTTGAATTTTGAAAACCTTTTGCCCCTCTCCTATAATTTTGGGAATTGAATCTCCGAATTTTGAAAACCTTTTGCCCCTCTCCTATAATCTTGGGAATTGACACCCTTCTAATAAATTTTAATAACATAAGCCAATAATGTTGATTAGAAATTGAAATTTAGTTATAAAACGGTGGTAAAAGTACTTCTATTTTTCTACATTTGCCAAGATTTTGAACCTCAGTATTTCAATATTAACCTCAAATATGCTACAAACGACTTCAGAAGGCAAACTTCATTGAGAATCTAACATTATTGTATTAATAAATATTAACGTTTGCTGATAATGGGTTTCTATTGTGAATTAAGCCTTATTTGCGTAATATTTACTTCGTCTATTTACTTCGTCTCTTTCTTCAATCTTAAGGGCTTCTAAAACTAATATTACTGCTAATAAATCACTACAGCATCCAGCTGCCTGAGGCTTGACAGCAAATATGGTTTGAAATATGCCCTTCGGGGGTTCTGATTTCAGTAATTTGAGGCTTATTTAAATAATATTTAATCATTTTGGATCCCTCCTATGCAATCCCTGATTGGTCGTGATTCGAAAGTATTTCAAATTTCTGTAAAGTCAGAAAGAGTGGGCAATTTGGTATGGGGAATGGGCTGGAGGGATTAACTTTTAGTACGCGAATATTGCCAATTGAAAATGCATGCGTAACTCAGATTCGGGAAAAATTGTCATTTTTAAAATATGCTCTCGATTTTTATTACATTATTTATGAGATTTATACGTCAATATAAGCTCCAGATTTCCTTATAAAGCATAACTTAGCCACCAGGCTCCTTATAAATAGGAAATTCATAAATATCTATAAGGTCATTTTCTTGGAAATCAAACGCTACTTGTGAAATATTTACTTTTAAGGTTTCTGATTTCAATAATTTTTGGCCGTCTGTATGGCAAAATTAGTCTCATATAATAGGAAAATTTTTGACTTCATGCAATTGATGTTATCTATGTAAGTCAATACTTTTGTCATATTAGTAGAGTATGACTTGCACATACAGTATTTAAAGTTGCTGACTCATTTGATTGTACAAAATTGCAGAATCAGAATGACAAGCATTTTGATTTCGCAGAGTCATTCTTACTGTCCACGCAGCACTTGACGTTACTAACCTTTTCTTATTTGCAACATTTTGAAATCATTTGTCAGGATGAGTCGACACTTTTTTCGGGTTATTCTTGGTCCATTTCTAGGTGTCTTCTTTCTTTCCATTGTGATATAAAAAGGGATTCCATAAAATTTATTTCAGTTTAGTCTTGAGTTTTGACTTAAGTAGACATCTGAATGTAAGTTTGATTTCTTATATTTTTTCATTGATGTTGAAACTTGTATAGCCGTGCACAGGTATCAGTTTCATTTATAAGTAATGTATCTTCCTAAAATTACTTTTTAATTAGTTCTTTAAGCGGAAGGTACAATAAAAGTGTTTGGATAATTCAATTCCTTTCATTAGTAATATTTAAGAATAATCAGGATCTGGCTAAAACTGCTTTTAGTGTATACATTTACGTCCTCTCATAGCCATGGAAATGAAGGGGGAGGATGCAAACTTTTTATCAGTTCTTTTCAATGAAAACGCAATAAATTTAATTTTCAAAATCTAGAAGGAGGTGGGTATTCATGGTTTAATTTTGAACAAAAATAAAAAACGTTGTCTACAAAATCCAGTTGGAATCTCTCCCCTCCTTCATTGACACCACTGGCTATCTTGGCCCTCTGTTTGAAGAAATTCAAATTGGCTTATACCTGCTAATGATAATATAGTTAGCTAAATGTTTTTCACAGACTTGGGTAAAATATTGATTTAATGTTTTGTCTCTTTGGATGATTAACATATTCTCCTTTCATAAACTGATTAACAAACACAAATTAATTCAAAGCCATTTTCAGATAGTTGACAAATTAAGCTACTAAGTTATAATATTTTAAGCAACTTACCTTTTTTCAAGACCTTTCTTTGGAAATCAAGGTTTCCAAAACTAAAAGAAATATTTTCTTTAAAAGCGGTTTCAGTTCAGTTCAGTTCATTCGGGTTTATTAAAAAAAATTATAACAGTCATAACATACTTAATCTCTCATCTCTATGCAAAAAGTTTCGAGTAGAACAAAACTGAATATTGAACTTTTAACATTCAAAGCAGAAACTTTAGTTTATATTATTAGAAAAAAAAAGTTTTCTGGAGATTGGGTTGCATAGAGATAGCACACAGAAACCGGTAGGACTTTCTTTTACCTAAGGTTGCGCTGTAAAAATCGTTAAAATGGTTGAAGTTTGGTTATTTTTGTTTTTTTTAAGGGCAAAGCTTGTCTGGACAAAATTTCGCAAGAAAACTAATACTGCCATGGTCGCACACGGTTGATGATTAGCGATCCGGCTTCTCCCCGCGGAAAACCAGAAATAAATTAAAACTAGTTTAATACGGAACAAACTGAAAACAAGCTTTGTATGTCAGTACTTGGCAGAAGTACATCCTTAGCTTAGGTCCCAGTAGAAGCAATATTTTCTTGCAATGGTTATTTAGTTGCTTGGTGAAGGGAGAATTCCAGTTTTTCAGGCAAATAGGCCATTTTGCTGCAATCTTTCTACACAACACTATTAGCTGTGTAAGTTTTTATTGAGGTTTTTTAGAATATGCACTAAAGAGACCCCTTTTCCTCCAAGATTAATCAGATTTGGAGATTTGTCAGTTTATTGCTTGTTGATTCAGGAATTTGCTAGCATTTCTTTTTGGTATGGTCTTGGGACTCGTTATGTTTTACCTTTTTTTGCTGGGAATTCTTTGGATCAATCATGGAGGAGAAAGGATCTCTCCTTGTCTATATTCCGCAGATTTTTGACGAAGTAGGGAAAGGTCGTGTCGACTTTAAGTAAATCTAGAGATCTGGATTTAATTAATATTTGAATTGAAGAAAGAATGTGTGGATAATTTATATATTTTAATTTACCTCCCCCCCCACCCTTTGATATATCAATCGCCTGCTAAATAACTCTTTGGATACGCTCGTGAGCGGAACCTACATCTGAAACGATGTTCTTTATTTGTAGATTTTTGTCATGCTTTATATATATGTTTTGTTTCAAAATGAACAATATTTTAAATTGTATAAACCCATATGGCACTTCTATGTTTAATAATTGAAATTCTATAGCATCATTTTATCTTAATCATTACCGGAATCTTGCGTAAAATTGAAGCAATTTGTGCGAGAAGATTTTTATTTCTTATTGACCTTGACAGTGTTCGTATTTTCTATAATTTGGTTTTCTTTCCAGGTCAATGTTTTTTTTTTTTTGCTTTATGATTCTTCCTTTCTTTTTAGCAGACAAAACACTATCAGTGCGGGAAGGACGTACAAAATGAAGCAGCATGCTAATAATGAAGGAATACGGCTTAAAAACTGGTCCACTGGTGAAGTCCTTTATGATACACTGCATTCGACAAGTAACGTCAAGGTAAGCTTTTTATTTTAACTTGTGTCATAAGCAGTGTGTACACTCTTTAGGTTTCTAACCCAGGTGTTGTTTTTTCTTCTTTTTGGTATACCTTGGCTTAAGACTCCTCCCTCCCCCCTAGGGATTGACAATAATTTTGCAAAAATCTTCCCGATTCTACTTACAGAACAGAGAAAAATAAGAAATTCTTTTTTAAAAGAACATAAGCAGTGATTACTAATCCACGCGATTATTATTATTTAGCCTCATTTAAAGGCCTTAATAAGTAATAAAATTATTCTGACCTTCCTGCTTTCTACTCATTTCTTGGTATGTGTTGTAGTGACAACATTGTTCTTGATCTGTAATGAAACTGTTTTTCTGTGTCCACTCGGAGATATATTTTGGTATATTTTGTTTAAACATTTGGTGTGTTGATGTGATTAAGCTAGGTATTTGATATAATGGGTCCTGGATGGCATGCTTTCCATAATTCTCCGTTGCTGTTTCCATAATTTTGTTACTAAAATACTATATTTTCATCATATTTTAGCAGGCACGTACGCAGGAATTTTTTTTTTCGGGGGGGGGGGGGGCAAAACCTTCGAAACAGCAGATATAAAGTAGCACTTTTTTTTTTTATTTAGTAATGCAAAAAGCAAGCATATCGGAAAATACAGATTAGCTTTGATCTGTAGTATTGTAGCGGATGGAGGGAAGAAGACTGAAGCCTCAAAAGTACGTTTTAGGCTCAGGTTATGTTCATAGCGATTTAGAACCAGTGATTGATCTATTATATCCCACTGAAAGGGAAATTTTAGGGTTAACAGTGCAATATGGGTGCTGTGGGGGGTAGTTCTTCTATTGCAAAAACGTAGATTTTAATGAAAAATGATAGTTTCCAAAATTGATTCATTAAAAGCTGTACTTTATCCTGAAAAGGGGGGATAAACGCCCTAATATCAAGGATAATTCTATTTTGCTGTGGAAAGCAAACTCTCTTTATAAAAAAAATAACAGTACAATCGCTAATTACTTCAAAGAGGGGAAAAAGTTAGACAGAAAATGGATTAATAATTGGGCAGTGACTTGACCGGATAATTGCATGCTGTAAAATCCCCCAAAAAAGGCTTCACTCATGTATCTAGATTCTTAATCAATGTCCCATTTTTGCTAGAAATCCCAAAAAACCATGGGGAAATTATACATTTCACAAAATTTCAGGGGGGGCGGGCCCGAAGCCCCCCCCCCCTGCGTATGTGCCAGTATTTTAGTATATTTCGTTATGATTAACCTAGCCACACTTCTGTGGCGTGGTTGATATAACAAGTAAGTACCTATTTTTTCAACTGTGTTTTGGTAAAATCTGTAGAAAAAGGGCGCCTCTGGGAATTATTCCCTTCATGCGGATGCTACTCAAAAGAAAAAGCCAAAACTATTTCTTTTGTTTTATGTTGCTTTATTCATACTTATTTTTCTACAGTCTATGTGGTAAATATGCGGTAATTTCTTTTTGTTTTATTTTGTCTTTCTAAATCTGTAATGCTTACTGAATACATTTTCTTTTGTGACACAAAAACATGTTAGATTTTGAGGATAAAAAAAGAAACAAAAAAATATCCAATCGTTTTTTACTGTACAAAATGAGAAGGCTACTCGAGGAAATTTCTCTAGTGTGAACCTTAGGTAGGCTGTACAGTTTTTAGTGGACAAAAATAAATGAAAACCACCGCAAGCGTTACTAACTAATATACTAGTTTCACATTGCCCTAATATGACCGGTAAAATGAAAGGTCAATGGTAACAATATGATAGAAACTCGTAAAAAGTTTGTTGGTGAAGTTTTCAAATACCTCTATAAATTGATTTTGTTAATGTTTTAGGAAGTTAGCTAGCTATTCTAGGCTTAATCCAGAATTAAGGTTAACCAAGAATTAAGAACAGGAGGGTAAAGGAGGGTTTTCTATTTTTTTTTTGTATTTTGACAATTTAAACCTTTGATTTTTTTTTGTAAAACCCCATCTCTGTAGAAAAAATTCCTAGTTATATAATAGCTCTTAATTCAAAAATTCTGCTTGGAAGGTACTTGTAGGGGTCAGCAAGAAGTTCTAAGAGTTGAAACACATTTTCAAAATCCTGGGCAAGCATTATTGTACTATAAACTTTACTCGTTGACTTTATTACCATTTGTGCATGACAAGCTAAGAAATAAAATAGGCGTATTTTGCGACGATTGATCCCCTCGCACATCTGGAGAAAATGCTCTCATTTGAGCTTTTTACATTTTGACCCTTTGTCAAGCTGTTGCAAAAACAGAAGGTGAAGATTTAACTGTTGGCAGATTGGTGATCTTGGATGTACATAAATAACATTATCCCTATCCAAGATTTCCTAGGTTTATTTATTACTGAATCATCAATATTTAAAAACTGTTCAAATTTTACATTATATGTTGAAGACATTGGAAAAATTTTGGACCCTCAATTGGCGCTTGCCAACGCAGTCATGATGAAAAAGTGTTCTGCACAAGGGTCATTCCATAAGTAACGAGACAATTCGCTGTAACTCGTAGACGATTTATTTAATCAATTCAAAACTTTCGAAACCTTTCAACATTGTCTCCGGCAACATTTATGTACCCGTTCCATCGCTATTCTAATTTATGCATCTTTCTTGCATGAAATTCTTTGTATTGATCTTGAAGCCACTTATGCATCTGATTTAACTTTTTAATTGGATCGGAAATGTTTTTTGTGACCAAAGCCTCTTTATGGGGTATAAACAAAGAATGTCTGAAAGGCAAGGTTAGAATAGTATGGGTATTGGGAGCGACCTTCCTCCCCAGTTTTAAATAATTTCTTGGTTTAGTAGTACCACATGTGGAGACATATTGCTATGAAGAAAAAATTACACTTTCAGTCAAGAATCCACGACGTATGTTTAAATGACAGGTTTTATGTCATGCTTACAGTATTCCGGAGTTCACAGGAACCTACCTTTTGTGACTGTCCTGAAAATAAACGAGTCAGTAATAATTAGTGTTACAGCTATATGCTCACAAAAAGTAAGCCTTTATATTCGAACGAAACGTCGTGAACTCTTGACTAGAGGTGTGACCATTCTCCATGAAAATGTTTTCCCACATGTGTCACACACTAAATCCAAAAACAGTTCAAAACTGGGATGAGAGACCCTTCCAAATCATCCAAGAAAACTTTGTATCAATTTTGAGCGGATTGTATCAATTGACGAATGATAGATGGACTTATCTGTCAATAAATGATCTGAAATAATTTTTATATAAATCTAAAAAGGGCTTATGCCAGATTTGCCTCTCACTCTCTCGGACTATCTCTCTTGGCTTTTTCTACAATTAGCCATGACTTGATACGCACAACTACTTAATTTTGATTTAAATCTAGCCCTGAAATGTTTGTCTGACTCGTAAAACCGAAACAAAAATAGATATAAACAGATTTTTATGCGTTTTTTGATGTTTTTGTGCATACATCCGTATGTGGATTTTTTCTTTTTTATTAGTTAATTATATTCTTTATTTATTCAATATTTATTTCTTTTATAGGCTTTGAATTGCCGTTCAACAATATGTACTGCAAATCATATGAACACCATTAAAGAAGTGAAACCCATTAGGACTGGAGACGCAGTTTTGGACGATGCTAAAAAGTTTATTGACGAGTTTTATGCTTCCATTGAAAAGTGAGTTTCTTTTTCTTTTTCGCAATGTAAATCATGTGTCATCTTTATACATGAAGATGACACATCTTTATAACTGAAAATATGCACAGGCTCAACCTTAGAAGGGACTAGATCCTTGGAAAGGATGAAGTTGAAAGTGTAAGCACTTTCTCCCTATTTTGTAGATATTCTAAGGGGGATCTGCCTTCTTTTTGCAGGTATGGTATATGAAATTCAGTTCCTGCCATAAGCTAGTTCAGGGTATTATTATTTTGTATCACTTCAAACTTGATTTCACTGGTGATGGTGAAAAAGATTGTATTTTTGCTAGGTGCATAGCCTATCCTCGTGAGTTACACTTGATATTTCCGACTTTCGGCCCTTGTTGATGTAACTTTAACTTCATGCATGAATTTTGACACTACTTTATAATATCCTACGTTTGCTTACGTATTCATAGACTAAATGAGCCAATTATATAATAGATTAATCTTTATTTTTGCTAATGCATAAATTACTATTTTATAGTTCCATATGCATCGTTTTCTGCACAAGTAAATTTTTAATGTTTTTGGTGTTGGAAGAATCTGTATAATATATATAGTAGGAATAATAATTATACATGGTATAACGTTTGTAATTATACATGTAATTATACATGGTAACGTGACGTTTGACGTCACGTTATAACGTCGTACATTCACTTAATTACAGACAAAATTAGCCAATTATAAAATAGGATCCTTGTTTTTCTTAATGCTAAAATTAATCTTTTATAATCTAATTTACATCGGCTTCTATATGCGTAAATAATGTTTTCAGTGTACGAAAATCTACACAGTATAAACGTATTAGAACTAGTAGTTGAACCTGGCGAACTTTTTTTTATGTTGTTGTATGTCATTTTGTCATGCGTAATCTTAGATATAGTACCGTATGCCTAGCACGAGTTCTTCAATGAAACTGTTGAGCATTTAAAAGATCATTTTGAGCATTGGGGCTCTGTATGAGGGATTGGCAGTTTTTCTAATACAAGCCACACATCACGAACCATAAAAAACCATTGGGAACAGAGTAATATCAATCATAAATATGACATTTTCTCTGCTATAAAACTTGGAACTATCGGTGACTTGGAGATATTGTCTGTGATTTGGTAACTTGATAAACTATAACTCTGATTTTAACTTCCGAGGTCTATAGTTTCCACAGACCTCGAGTTTGCATGTGAGAGTGTACGTATGTCCACGCTCGTCCAACTCTCAGGTTGTAGTGGATTAAAAAGAATTTTCCAGAGAGGTAGGGGGGTCGAAATGCGAAAAAGAGTATTTTTAGGCTACTATATTGTGACATTCAGGGTGTGGGGGAAGCAGAGGTTTTGAGACTTCGAACCATTGTTACGGGGAGGCACCCTACCCCCCTTTTTTACTATTTAATGCTTTTTTTCTGGTCCAAAAATGAGAGAAAGTAACTTTAGGAGAAACAAGATATGGATATGAACTGTCTAATTGACTTGTGTTACATGTGCTGTAGGACATTTTATTAGCTATTAATCAAGCGTTGTTGATTGCAAACTATCTTTTGCTAGGCTGTAAACGCTCGGAGTTGTGCTTCCCACTTGGTGGTTTCTTTCACAAACGTTTGTGAGCTGTGGAATGTAGATGTTAATGATGTGCATAGTTTTTTTTTCTTCACCCTCATATTCTCTATTTCCTATTACCTTAGCTTAGCGGGTTGTTCTTCTTCATCATGTGGCATATAAGCCAAACAAAACACTACACGTCTATAACCAATTAGGTTTTTCAGAATTATTGTGACTACATCTATTGAACTTTACTTGGATAGTTTTCAATTATTAGTCTGGGCGCCAGGAAAATGTGAAACATACCTTGACGGGATGGGACAAGTATGATAATTAGACCCCCCCCCTCCTGCTAAGCCGACCATGCTGATTCGAAAATTATCAAGGGCACTTGCTTGCAATGGGTGAAACACTCCAAAACTTGATATTTTATTATACTTTTGGTGTTTCATGCAAGAAAATGCATTTTCCGCGAAGTTTGAGGTGCAGTTTTCCGCTCAAGTACGAGATAGAAATGCCTAGAGGCCATAGAATGTCTTCATAGCAAACTAACACGATTAGTTCAAAAAATGGCAGCAATAACGCAGGTAAAGAAACTAAACAAAGTCAGAATTAACACTATTTATTTATTTTTCACTTTCCCAAATTCATAATGTTTTTTTCTTAGTATCCCTCCATTTCAAGTCGCGCACAATTATTCCTCGTCTGAATCAGCCTCGGCCTCGCAGCACTTCCCACAACAAGAGCACAAAATATCGCAACTTCTGTCTACGCATGGACATTTTTGTCCACAGGATTTACACTTGGAATATGGCGAAGTTTTCTGAATAGTGGATGGCCAAGCCGGAAGGGTTGATTTAATGTGTACTATGCATCTGTTCTTCATCTCCCGTCCAAAAATAAGCGAAGAAAGATACGAGGGGCGAGGCATAAGGACCTGCAGCATAATGGGCCATTGGTAAATGCACCGTTTCGCATGTAAGGCAAAGAAGCCGTCGGTTTGGGGCAGGTTCTTCAGCGTTTTCCGGCGAAGGGAACAAGTGAAAGGAGGTCATTCAAACCCGAAAATTCCTTTAGGTTTCTGTGTGAAGCGATCAAAATCTCACAATACAGCTTCATAATATCTTCCTCAGGCTCAACTACTCGGTCGATTTCTTCCAAAATCATTTGAGCAAGAGCAGATATTCGAGGTAACCACGGCACGACTGCTCTAAGGATCGTCTTCTTTTCTTTGAAGAAAATGAAGCTCAAAATATCACAACCGGTGAAACAGTGCAAAAACGCAATTGAATTCACTATAGACGGTGGGAGTCTATCTGGAAGTTTAGTGATTGAAATGACTTTGTCCTGCAAACAAACCAACCCATTAGGAGTGGTCTTATAAGACCCCGTCCTGGTACAGAACCCCGTGTGCAAACACATTAGGAGTGCAAAAACGCAATTGAATTCACTAGAGACGACGGGAGTCTATTTGCAAGTTTAGTGATTTAAATGACTTTGTCCTGCAAGCAAACCAACACATTAGGAGTGGTCTTATAAGACCCCGTCCTGGTACAGAACCCCGTGTGAAGAGTGACACGGATATCTGCTTCTTCATGTATGCTCCTCAGTTCAATGGCAAATTTCTCGCAGTTGACAGTCTGGATACCTGGAAGCAGGTCAACTACTTCAGTTCTATCTGCAAATCATGCCACCAACAGCCTCGACAGCTTCTCCAGTTATCCCACTTTTGCATAGTAGATGGAGAAATTTCTTATCAGGGTTATGTATCCTAGGGCTAAGGCTAAGCATCTCTCTCCTGAGTTATTCACCTCCTCCTTGACCGACGATGCCATCTTTGCATCTTTCCTTTGTTATGCTGCCCTCTAATTTCACCAAGACAATATCAGGAGAACAGTTCAGATTTTCTTCCATAATATTTGGTTCCATAAGAAGGACAACATCTTCATCCTTGAGAGTTTGTCAACCACATTTGCTGACCCATACGATGATCAGCTTTACGAAATCAGTAAAATCTATCTTTCTTTTTGGTGCTCCAGGAGCCTTTTTTTTTCTCTTTACTATAGGTCGCTGGTTTGCTGAAGCATTCTTTGGGGTTGCTTTCGTATATGGTTAGCATTATCTCTTTTTTCCCTTTTGGTTAAGCCTTTTGGTTATAGCCCTTATAAAAGGGTCACAAGTTTTTTGGAATTATAAATGCATGCTCTTGGAATGGTAATTAGCCCATAATGGAGATGGAGTTCTGCCTCTCTGATCTTCTGTATAATTTTTCTGGTGATGGTACATGGCTCCTATGCCGTTGCTATACTTGTCCGCGTCTCTCCCAGCAACTTTCCAAGATTATAGGCGGCTTCTTGAAAATGATGCAGATTAGCCTCCAAAATTCTAGTCCTTTGGCATATATGCTGGCATCATTATAAAATATGTTTCGAAGCTCCCTCAAAAAGATGTTTTAACAGTGTTAAAACCTCATTCCAAATGGGAGACGGTAGTCCCGCTCCTGTATTTTCCCAGTCAGATCTTCATCAGTTGCCAAATGTTGTTCGATTTGTTTTCCTTCTTTAATGTGAGTCTTTCTTAGGCCAATCTCTCCTTGAGAAATGAAACTGATTTCATGCCACCAACAGCCTCGAAAGCTTCTCCAGTTATCCCACTTTTGCACAGTCGATGGAAAAATTTCTTATCTAAGCATCTCTCTCCTGAGTTATTCACCTCCTCCTTGACCGACGATGCCATCTTTGCATCTTTCCTTTGTTATGCTGCCCTCTAATTTCACCAAGACAATATCAGGAGAACAGTTCAGATTGTCTTCCATAATCTTTGGTTCCATAAGAAGGCCAACATCTTCATCCTTGATGGTTTGTCAACCACCTTTGCTGACCCATACGATGATCAGCTTTACGAAATCAGCAAAATCCCTCTTTCTTTTTGGTGCTCCAGGAGCCTTTTTTTTCTCTTTACTATAGGTCGCTGGTTTGCTGAAGCATTCTTTACGGTTGCTTTTCGTATATGGTTAGCATTATCTCTTTTTTCCCTTTTGGTTGAGTCAGGTTGTCAGCTACTGATCCTTTCCTGCAACTCGCCCCTGGTATCCAAGAAGACGCCCAAAGAAAGATACAAAAAAGCACTTGCGACTGGGCGGGTACATAAAACTCATTTATAGAAAAAAGCTGATATTGCAGCCATGACAACTGAAGATTTTATATCGAAGGTTAACTTGGGCGTCTGTTCATTCGCGTTATTATTATTTGGTATTATTTGTCTCTTATTTATAGTTTGTCCTAGATGAGACACATTAACACTGACAATGCAATGTTTTATCAAAAAAATCCTAATTCGTAAAATACCAATGAACAATAGTTGGGGTCGGATAACATACACGTTGCTTTAAGATTTTTTTCCCCCTCCTTGGAGGGGAGAGTGCTGTGAATAAACCTCAATAAAGGAATTTCGGTCTCTCCCAAACGCAAAGTTTTCAGTCATCTGTATTCAAATATATTATATACCGAAAAAAAGATCCAATACTAAATCATTCCTAATAAATTTTATCTTTGCAATTTTTACGATATATCAAAAATCTTTGCAATATTTGTGTTTTTTTTACCAATAAAACTGATTTGTTTAATCTTGAAGAAATTTTCATGTCGCCCCAGAAATAAATTAATATATTCAAGGACTAAGATCAAACAATTCTTGGAAGCAAACTGTAGTTAAGGAGTGACGCGGCTCAATAGTAACAGAAAGTCTAAAAAACGGAATTTTGATACCGATAGATACATCAAAAGAATTTAATTTGTATGCTCATTTCAAATATGTAAGTTTCATCAAGTTTGGTCTTACCCATAAAAAGTTACGAGCCTTAGAAAATTTACCTCATTTTCGAAAAAAGGAGAAACACCCCCTTTAAAAGCCATAGAATCTTAATACAAATCACACCGTCAGATTCATCGTATCAGACACCCCTGCTAAAGTATTTTTCTTTTTACTTTCAAAAGAGCTATTTATTCTAATTAAACGGCCTTTGTGATTCAGGGGTCATTCTTAAACAGTTGGAACAAAATTCCAATTTTATTGTAAAGAACGAGGTATTGACGAGGGTGAACCTCTTCATATGTGTAATAATTTTTGTTCGTTTTAAGTTTTAATGTTGCTACTTACTTTCAGTTGAAGAAACTTGTTTTTTTATGTAATGATAATCTGGGACCATTGGTTCGAGATGATTACCAATGGGAAGACAAAAAAAAAAAACATATAAAAACACTTCTGTGTTCATGTACACAAAACGTAATTTTGTATTTTACACATTAGAACTTGAAGTATCTACTGGGGCTGCAGGGTTCTCAGATATGTTGATTTGGCTTTATTATTTTCATCAAGACCACTTGTCCTTTTCTTGGTGTTTTTCGCTTTTTCTGAAGATTAGGTAAAATTTTCAGGCTCTTGAGTTTTTTGGGTAACCTGAAACTTGATGAATATTGCATATTTAGGATCACTAAAAAAATCAAAATTTTTCTACGTATGTACCACTGTCAAAACTACTATTTTCGAGTCTCGGTTACTATTAGCATGCGCTCCATATTCACTTACTGTTCGTTGCCACGAACTTTTTGAAATCAGCACCTTTTTTTTACAATATTTGCATTCTCCAGTGAATGATTGACCAAACGAATGAACAAAGTGCATTCCAATAAAATACATAAGAAAAGGATTTCTTAGGATTTTATAAACATGAAAGAATGAAAGTCCTAAAAAAACCTAATGTAAACTTTCCTAAGGAAAATTGTTTTGGCCCTATTATGGTTTCGGTACTGCTATTATCATGGACACATATTCTACTGTTGGGTTTTTAATTTTCAAATTATTTTTTCTTACGTCCAATAGTCTGACGCCCAGCTGTGTCAAACATTCCACCAATATGTAATCTGTTATGCAGTAAAAACCAGTCACATCTATCTCGCTAAATTTTTGCCTTTTATTTTAATTTGATACTTACCACTCTACCAGAGGTGGTTTTAGCGGGACAGACGAGGCACTTGCCCCGGGCGAAAAATTTTTTGGGGGTGTAAACTTTCAAATGAATGATATAAGAGTTACAAAGATTTTGCGATTTTTAAAATTTCATTTTAATTGAAATAAAGTAAAGGGCGCGGATGGCAGTGGACATAAAGAAATTGAATCCGAGATTTTTATTTGCCCATGTAAAGTAAGAAAAGTCAGATTTAAATAAATAAAAATTTCGTTGATCAATTTTGTTGCTAATAAGTAGCAATTTTGTTAGAATTTGTGCTGCAAGGTTTTGGAGAAAGGGAGAATTCTAATCAGGGTTTTTCCCCAGGTGCAAGAGGGGCCAGGACTGCCACTACAATTATTGACCGCGTTCGAATATATTAGAGTGAACAAAGACGTTCAGAATTATCTTTTATTTATGTTATTGCAAAGAATGCAATTTTGATGAAAAATAGGGTGTGATTTTCGTAACTTTAATAAATAAAATTTACAATTTTTTTTGGCAAGTTTTAATTCACAAAAAGATACATAGTAGTAAATCTAAATATGTGTGAACAGTGGGGAAATTGCTTAACTTGTGACCCTTTTATAAGAGCTATGTGGGGTCTTGTTATCCCCAGAGGTATATCTATAGGGGACTAAGGTATAGAAATGATTTCATTGTTAGAAAACAAAACTTTTTTGAATTTTACACCCATCTAGGATTTATTTTTATCTTAAAAGGATAGGATGAAGGGCTGGCTGGCGTCATTACTGATCTGCTATGTGGGTGTCTATGCGTGAGTTGGCTGTTTGTTGAGGATTTTAAACATACTTTTTTACATTTAGGTATTTCAGCTAGCTTCCAGGTCCCCCTCACTTACTTTGAAGCGAGTATTATCTGCTCAGCCGATAGGGGTGTCATGAAGGGGCTACCTTCACTCATTGTCGCCAGGCTTTACTAAAACTACCATTATCAGCTAAAATTGTTCATAGCATGTACATTCACGTCTGTTTTACAGGAATATCAATCGATGAAAATGAAGGGGGGGATTGTAAAGTTTTTTTCTATTTTGTTAGAATATACAGAAAAATAGTATCTATCAAAGTCTAGGGTGGAGGTAAGACGCTATTGTTTTATTAATTTCTTGCTTAAAATAACAAAAACTGTGTTTTCAGAATCTATTGGGTAATTGCCTCTCCCATTTTATTGACTCCACTGGCTTCATCTTGTCCTTCTCTTTGAACAAATTCTAATGGTGCTATATCTAATAATTCCAGTATGATAATATGCAAGTTGTAAGTTAATCTCTTCAGAAGAAATAATTCCTTTTGATTTAACTTTTTGTCCGTTCAAATGATCAACATCTTCTTTTTTCATAGACTTGTTAACAAACACAAATTATTTTAAAACCGTTTTCAAATAGTTGATAAATTAAGCGACTAAGCTAAAATACATTAAGCTAATTTCCTTTTTTCAAGACGTTTTGGTGGAGCTCAAGACCCTAAAAAAAAAAAAAAAAAAGAAAAAAAAAGTTCTAAGCGACTAAGCTACAATACATTAAGCTAATTTCCTTTTTTCAAGACGTTTTGGTGGAGCTCAAGACCCTAAAAAAAAAAAAGAAAAAAAAAAAAAAAAGAAAAAAAAAGTTCTTTCACATCTGATTTCGATTACAACACAAATGAACATAGGATTTGTGACATTCAAAGAAAAACATTAATTTATGTTCTTAAATAGAAACTTTCTGGAGATTGGGTGAAATAGAGGAAGCGCGTTGGAGCCGGTAAGACTTTCGCCTGAAATTACGCTGTAAAAATGTTGAAGTTGTGCCCTTTGGTTGTTATTCTTTACAGCACATATTTTGTCTGAACAAAATGTGTAAGGGAAATCATTACTGCCGTTTTTGCACAATTCCTAATTGAAGCTGAATTCTAATTTCAGCTTCAGAGGAATATCCTTTCACTCGAGACTTTTTGGATAATAGAAAAATTACTCAATGAGACCAAGTGATGACATGCAAAAAAGGCCTTACTCACAAGTAACATCATATGCTATGCAACCTCCACTTAATTAACCAAAAACTATCGCCAGGAACTTCTTTCTCCACTTCTGTTGTCTTGATTCGGTCTTGATACTAAAGCAACAGCAGTCAAAACAAAACCAATCTTGCTTTTTTCTTCTAAAGAACACCGGAAAATGACGTGTGAAACCGGCGTTTGCGGCTTTTGCTCGCTAGATAACGATTTTCGGGAAATCTGAAGTTCAGATCCAAATTTAAAAGACTTCCCCCCTTGTTTTAAAGGGCAGTTTTGTTTTCGGTATCAGCATTTTTTTAGGTTATGTTTTGGTATGTGTTTCACCGTCGTGCACCCTTCTTGAAATAAGCGTGATAGCCAAGCGTGGCGTCCTGACTATATCTTCATTTTTGGAATAATAAATGCATGCTCTTGGAGTGGTAATTAGCCCATAATGGAGATGGAGTTCTGCCTCTCTGATCTTCTGTATAATTTTTCTGGTGATGGTACATGGCTCCTATACCGTTGCTATACATGTCCGCGTCTCTCCCAGCAACTTTCGAAGATTATAGGCGGCTTCTTGAAAATGATGCAGATTAGCCTCCAAAATTCTAGTCCTTTGGCGTATATGCTGGCATCAATATAAAATATGTTTTGAAGCTCCCTCAAAAAGATGTTTTAACAGTGTTAAAACCTCATTCCAAATGGGAGACGGTAGTCCCGCTCCTGTATTTTCCCAGTCAGATCTTCATCAGTTGCCAAATGTTGTTCGATTTGTTTTCCTTCTTTAATGTGAGTCTTTCTTAGGCCAATCTCTCCTTGAGAAATGAAACTGATTTCATGCCACCAACAGCCTCGACAGCTTCTCCAGTTATCCCACTTTTGCATAGTAGATGGAGAAATTTCTTATCAGGGTTATGTATCCTAGGGCTAAGGCTAAGCATCTCTCTCCTGAGTTATTCACCTCCTCCTTGACCGACGATGCCATCTTTGCATCTTTCCTTTGTTATGCTGCCCTCTAATTTCACCAAGACAATATCAGGAGAACAGTTCAGATTGTCTTCCATAATATTTGGTTCCATAAGAAGGACAACATCTTCATCCTTGAGAGTTTGTCAACCACATTTGCTGACCCATACGATGATCAGCTTTACGAAATCAGTAAAATCTATCTTTCTTTTTCGTGCTCCAGGAGCCTTTTTTTTTCTCTTTACTATAGGTCGCTGGTTTGCTGAAGCATTCTTTGGGGTTGCTTTCGTATATGGTTAGCATTATCTCTTTTTTCCCTTTTGGTTAAGCCTTTTGGTTATAGCCCTTATAAAAGGGTCACAAGTTTTTTGGAATTATAAATGCATGCTCTTGGAATGGTAATTAGCCCATAATGGAGATGGAGTTCTGCCTCTCTGATCTTCTGTATAATTTTTCTGGTGATGGTACATGGCTCCTATGCCATTGCTATACTTGTCCGCGTCTCTCCCAGCAACTTTCCAAGATTATAGGCGGCTTCTTGAAAATGATGCAGATTAGCCTCCAAAATTCTAGTCCTTTGGCATATATGCTGGCATCATTATAAAATATGTTTCGAAGCTCCCTCAAAAAGATGTTTTAACAGTGTTAAAACCTCATTCCAAATGGGAGACGGTAGTCCCGCTCCTGTATTTTCCCAGTCAGATCTTCATCAGTTGCCAAATGTTCGATTTGTTTTCCTTCTTTAATGTGAGTCTTTCTTAGGCCAATCTCTCCTTGAGAAATGAAACTGATTTCATGCCACCAACAGCCTCGAAAGCTTCTCCAGTTATCCCACTTTTGCACAGTCGATGGAAAAATTTCTTATCAGGGTTATGTATCCTAGGGCTAGGGCTAAGCATCTCTCTCCTGAGTTATTCACCTCCTCCTTGACCGACGATGCCATCTTTGCATCTTTCCTTTGTTATGCTGCCCTCTAATTTCACCAAGACAATATCAGGAGAACAGTTCAGATTGTCTTCCATAATCTTTGGTTCCATAAGAAGGCCAACATCTTCATCCTTGATGGTTTGTCAACCACCTTTGCTGACCCATACGATGATCAGCTTTACGAAATCAGCAAAATCCCTCTTTCTTTTTGGTGCTCCAGGAGCCTTTTTTTTCTCTTTACTATAGGTCGCTGGTTTGCTGAAGCATTCTGTACGGTTGCTTTTCGTATATGGTTAGCATTATCTCTTTTTTCCCTTTTGGTTGAGTCAGGTTGTCAGCTACTGATCCTTTCCTGCAACTCGCCCCTGGTATCCAAGAAGACGCCCAAAGAAAGATACAAAAAAGCACTTGCGACTGGGCGGGTACATAAAACTCATTTATAGAAAAAAGCTGATATTGCAGCCATGACAACTGAAGATTTTATATCGAAGGTTAACTTGGGTGTCTGTTCATTCGCTTTATTATTATTTGGTATTATTTGTCTCTTATTTATAGTTTGTCCTAGATGAGACACATTAACACTGACAATGCAATGTTTTATCAAAAAAATCCTAATTCGTAAAATACCAATGAACAATAGTTGGGGTGGGATAACATACACGTTGCTTTAAGATTTTTTTCCCCCTCCTTGGAGGGGAGAGTGCTGTGAAAAAACCTCAATAAAGGAATTTCGGTCTCTCCCAAACGCAAAGTTTTCAGTCATCTGTATTCCCCAAGACCCCAAATTCCCAGAAAGCTGAAGATTAAAACGAAATCAGGCTTTCCAAATTCTGGTAACTGAAAATTCCAGAATTTTCTAAATTATGTGAAATGATTATTGTATTCAGATAAAGGATTAAATTATGAATCGCATGGTCTGTTTATTTCATATCTATCTCATTATGGCCTGACTGGATGTAATCCTTGTAGTGGATAGGAAAATCCTTTCCACTTAGGTTCATGACCAACTTTGTGTCAGTTCTGATTCCTGGTGAGCAAGTGCCAAAAATACAGCTATTGGTTTGCCAGTCAAAATGGTTTGGACATGGATCAAGAGAGCAAAAGAAAACTGACATTATATGGGCCTTAAGCATAGAGAATTCTAATTTCAGCTTCAGAGGAATACCCTTTCACTCAAGACTTTTTGGATAATAGAAAAATTACTCAATGAGACCAAGTGATGACATGCAAAAAAGGCCTTACTCACAAGTAACATCATATGCTATGCAACCTCCACTTAATTAACCAAAAACTATCGCCAGGAACTTCTTTCTCCACTTCTGTTGTCTTTATTCGGTCTTGATACTAAAGCAACAGCAGTCAAAACAAAACCAATCTTGCTTTTTTCTTCTAAAGAACACCGGAAAATGACTTGTGAAACCGGCGTTTGCGGCTTTTGCTCGCTAGATAACGATTTTCGGGAAATCTGAAGTTCAGATCCAAATTTAAAAGACTTCCCCCCTTGTTTTAAAGGGCAGTTTTTGTTTTCGGTATCAGCATTTTTTAGGTTATCTTTTGGTATGTGTTTCATAATAACCCCATTCCGTCGTGCACCCTTCTTGAAATAAGCGTGATAGCCAAGCGTGGCGTCCTGACTATATCTTCATTTTTGGAATAATAAATGCATGCTCTTGGAGTGGTAATTAGCCCATAATGGAGATGGAGTTCTGCCTCTCTGATCTTCTGTATAATTTATCTGGTGATGGTACATGGCTCCTATACCGTTGCTATACATGTCCGCGTCTCTCCCAGCAACTTTCCAAGATTATAGGCGGCTTCTTGAAAATGATGCAGATTAGCCTCCAAAATTCTAGTCCTTTGGCATATATGCTGGCATCAATATAAAATATGTTTTGAAGCTCCCTCAAAAAGATGTTTTAACAGTGTTAAAACCTCATTCCAAATGGGAGACGGTAGTCCCGCTCCTGTATTTTCCCAGTCAGATCTTCATCAGTTGCCACATGTTGTTCGATTTGTTTTCCTTCTTTAATGTGAGTCTTTCTTTGGCCAATCTCTCCTTGAGAAATGAAACTGATTTCATGCCACCAACAGCCTCGAAAGCTTCTCCAGTTATCCCACTTTTGCACAGTCGATGGAAAATTTTTTTATCAGGGTTATGTATCCTAGGGCTAGGGCTAAGCATCTCTCTCCTGAGTTATTCACCTCCTCCTTGACCGACGATGCCATCTTTGCATCTTTCCTTTGTTATGCTGCCCTCTAATTTCACCAAGACAATATCAGGAGAACAGTTCAGATTGTCTTCCATAATCTTTGGTTCCATAAGAAGGCCAACATCTTCATCCTTGATGGTTTGTCAACCACCTTTGCTGACCCATACGATGATCAGCTTTACGAAATCAGCAAAATCCCTCTTTCTTTTTGGTGCTCCAGGAGCCTTTTTTTTCTCTTTACTATAAGTCGCTGGTTTGCTGAAGCATTCTGTACGGTTGCTTTTCGTATATGGTTAGCATTATCTCTTTTTTCCCTTTTGGTTGAGTCAGGTTGTCAGCTACTGATCCTTTCCTGCAACTCGCCCCTGGTATCCAAGAAGACGCCCAAAGAAAGATACAAAAAAGCACTTGCGACTGGGCGGGTACATAAAACTCATTTATAGAAAAAAGCTGATATTGCAGCCATGACAACTGAAGATTTTATATCGAAGGTTAACTTGGGTGTCTGTTCATTCGCTTTATTATTATTTGGTATTATTTGTCTCTTATTTATAGTTTGTCCTAGATGAGACACATTAACACTGACAATGCAATGTTTTATCAAAAAAATCCTAATTCGTAAAATACCAATGAACAATAGTTGGGGTGGGATAACATACACGTTGCTTTAAGATTTTTTTCCCCCTCCTTGGAGGGGAGAGTGCTGTGAAAAAACCTCAGTAAAGGAATTTCGGTCTCTCCCAAACGCAAAGTTTTCAGTCATCTGTATTCCCCAAGACCCCAAATTCCCAGAAAGCTGAAGATTAAAACGAAATCAGGCTTTCCAAATTCTGGTAACTGAAAATTCCAGAATTTTCTAAATTATGTGAAATGATTATTGTATTCAGATAAAGGATTAAATTATGAATCGCATGGTCTGTTTATTTCATATCTATCTCATTATGGCCTGACTGGATGTAATCCTTGTAGTGGATAGGAAAATCCTTTCCACTTAGGTTCATGACCAACTTTGTGTCAGTTCTGATTCCTGGTGAGCAAGTGCCAAAAATACAGCTATTGGTTTGCCAGTCAAAATGGTTTGGACATGGATCAAGAGAGCAAAAGAAAACTGACATTATATGGGCCTTAAGCATAGAGAATTCTAATTTCAGCTTCAGAGGAATACCCTTTCACTCAAGACTTTTTGGATAATAGAAAAATTACTCAATGAGACCAAGTGATGACATGCAAAAAAGGCCTTACTCACAAGTAACATCATATGCTATGCAACCTCCACTTAATTAACCAAAAACTATCGCCAGGAACTTCTTTCTCCACTTCTGTTGTCTTTATTCGGTCTTGATACTAAAGCAACAGCAGTCAAAACAAAACCAATCTTGCTTTTTTCTTCTAAAGAACACCGGAAAATGACTTGTGAAACCGGCGTTTGCGGCTTTTGCTCGCTAGATAACGATTTTCGGGAAATCTGAAGTTCAGATCCAAATTTAAAAGACTTCCCCCCTTGTTTTAAAGGGCAGTTTTTGTTTTCGGTATCAGCATTTTTTTAGGTTATCTTTTGGTATGTGTTTCATAATAACCCCATTCCGTCGTGCACCCTTCTTGAAATAAGCGTGATAGCCAAGCGTGGCGTCCTGACTATATCTTCATTTTTGGAATAATAAATGCATGCTCTTGGAGTGGTAATTAGCCCATAATGGAGATGGAGTTCTGCCTCTCTGATCTTCTGTATAATTTTTCTGGTGATGGTACATGGCTCCTATACCGTTGCTATACATGTCCGCGTCTCTCCCAGCAACTTTCCAAGATTATAGGCGGCTTCTTGAAAATGATGCAGATTAGCCTCCAAAATTCTAGTCCTTTGGCATATATGCTGGCATCAATATAAAATATGTTTTGAAGCTCCCTCAAAAAGATGTTTTAACAGTGTTAAAACCTCATTCCAAATGGGAGACGGTAGTCCCGCTCCTGTATTTTCCCAGTCAGATCTTCATCAGTTGCCACATGTTGTTCGATTTGTTTTCCTTCTTTAATGTGAGTCTTTCTTTGGCCAATCTCTCCTTGAGAAATGAAACTGATTTCATGCCACCAACAGCCTCGACAGCTTCTCCAGTTATCCCACTTTTGCATAGTAGATGGAGAAATTTCTTATCAGGGTTATGTACCCTAGGGCTAAGGCTAAGCATCTCTCTCCTGAGTTATTCACCTCCTCCTTGACCGACGATGCCATCTTTGCATCTTTCCTTTGTTATGCTGCCCTCTAATTTCACCAAGACAATATCAGGAGAACAGTTCAGATTGTCTTCCATAATATTTGGTTCCATAAGAAGGACAACATCTTCATCCTTGAGGGTTTGTCAACCACCTTTGCTGACCCATACGATGATCAGCTTTACGAAATCAGTAAAATCTCTCTTTCTTTTTGGTGCTCCAGGAGCCTTTTTTTTTTCTCTTTACTATAGGTCGCTGGTTTGCTGAAGCATTCTTTGGGGTTGCTTTTCGTATATGGTTAGCATTATCTCTTTTTTCCCTTTTGGTTAAGCCTTTTGGTTATAGCCCTTATAAAAGGGTCACAAGTTTTTTGGAATTATAAATGCATGCTCTTGAAGTGGTAATTAGCCCATAATGGAGATGGAGTTCTGCCTCTCTGATCTTCTGTATAATTTTTCTGGTGATGGTACATGGCTCCTATGCCGTTGCTATACTTGTCCGCGTCTCTCCCAGCAACTTTCCAAGATTATAGGCGGCTTCTTGAAAGTGATGCAGATTAGCCTCCAAAATTCTAGTCCTTTGGCATATATGCTGGCATCATTATAAAATATGTTTCGAAGCTCCCTCAAAAAGATGTTTTAACAGTGTTAAAACCTCATTCCAAATGGGAGACGGTAGTCCCGCTCCTGTATTTTCCCAGTCAGATCTTCATCAGTTGCCAAATGTTGTTCGATTTGTTTTCCTTCTTTAATGTGAGTCTTTCTTAGGCCAATCTCTCCTTGAGAAATGAAACTGATTTCATGCCACCAACAGCCTCGAAAGCTTCTCCAGTTATCCCACTTTTGCATAGTCGATGGAAAAATTTCTTATCGTTGCTTTAAGATTTTTTTTTCACCCTCCTTGGAGGGGAGAGTGCTGTGAAAAAACCTCAATAAAGGGATTTCGGTCTCTCCCAAACGCAAAGTTTTTAGTCATCTGTATTCAAACATATCATATACCGAAAAAAAGATCCAATACTAAATCATTCCTAATAAATTTTATCTTTGCAATTTTTACGATATATCAAAAATCTTTGCAATATTTGTGTTTTTTTTACCAATAAAACTGATTTATTTAATCTTGAAGAAATTTTCATGTCGCCCCAGAAATGGGCGACATGAAAATTTCATGTCGCCCATGTCGCCAAGGGACTAAGATCAAACAATTCTTGGAAGCAAACTGTAGTTAAGGAGTGACGCGGCTCAATAGTAACAGAAAGTCTAAAAAACGGAATTTTGATACCGATAGATACATCAAAAGAATTAAATTTGTATGCTCATTTCAAATATGTAAGTTTCATCAAGTTTGGTTTTACCCATAAAAAGTTACGAGCCTTAGAAAATTTACCTCATTTTCGAAAAAAGGAGAAACACCCCCTTTAAAAGCCATAGAATCTTAATACAAATCACACCGTCAGATTCACCGTATCAGACACCCCTGCTAAAGTATTTTTCTTTTTACTTTCAAAAGAGCTATTTATTCTAATTAAACGGCCTTTGTGATTCAGGGGTCATTCTTAAACAGTTGGAACAAAATTCCAATTTTATTGTAAAGAACGAGGTATTGACGAGGGTGAACCTCTTCATATGCGTAATAATTTTTGTTCGTTTTAAGTTTTAATGTTGCTACTTACTTTCAGTTGAAGAAACTTGTTTTTTTATGTAATGATAATCTGGGACCATTGGTTCGAGATGATTACCAATGGGAAGACAAAAAAAAAAAAAAAAACATATAAAAACACTTCTGTGTCCATGTACACAAAACGTAATTTTGTATTTTACACCATAGAACTTGAAGTATCTACTGGGGCTGCAGGGTTCTCAGATATGTTGATTTGGTTTTATTATTTTCATCAAGACCACTTGCCCTTTTGTTGGTGTTTTTCGCTTTTTCTGAAGATCAGGTAAATTTTTTCAGGCTCTTGAGTTTTTTGGGTAACCTGAAACTTGATGAATATTGCATATTTAGGATCACTAAAAAAATCAAAATTTTTCTACGTATGTACCACTGTCAAAACTACTATTTTCGAGTCTCGGTTACTATTAGCATGCGCTCCATATTCACTTACTGTTCGTTGCCACGAACTTTTTGAAATCAGCACCTTTTTTTTTACAATATTTGTATTCTCCAGTGAATGATTGACCACACGAATGAACAAAGTGCATTCCAATAAAATACATAAGAAAAGGATTTCTTAGGATTTTATAAACATGAAAGAATGAAAGTCCTAAAAAAACCTAATGTAAACTTTTCTAAGGAAAATTGTTTTGGCCCTATTATGGTTTCGGTACTGCTATTATCATGGACACATATTCTACTGTTGGGTTTTTAATTTTCAAATTATTTTTTCTTACGTCCAATAGTCTGACGCCCAGCTGTGTCAAACATACCACCAATATGTAATCTGTTATGCAGTAAAAACCAGTCACATCTATCTCGCTAAATTTTTGCCTTTTATTTTAATTTGATACTTACCACTCTACCAGAGGTGGTTTTAGCGGGACAGACGAGGCACTTGCCCCGGGCGAAAAAATTTTGGGGGTTGTAAACTTTCAAATGAATGATATAAGAGTTACAAAGATTTTGCGATTTTTAAAATTTCATTTTAATTGAAATAAAGTAAAGGGCGTGGTTTGCAGTGGACATAAAGAAATTGAATCCGAGATTTTTATTTGCCCATGTAAAGTAAGAAAAGTCAGATTTAAATAAATAAAAATTTCGTTGATCAATTTTGTTGCTAATAAGTAGCAATTTTGTTAGAATTTGTGCTGCAAGGTTTTGGAGAAAGGGAGAATTCTAATCAGGGTTTTTCCCCAGGCGCAAGAGGGGCCAGAACTGCCACTACAATTATTGACCGCGTTCGAATATATTGGAGTGAACAAAGACGTTCAGAATTATCTTTTATTTATGTTATTGCAAAGAATGCAATTTTGATGAAAAATAGGGTGTGATTTTCGTAACCTTAATAAATAAAATTTACAATTTTTTTTTGGCAAGTTTTAATTCACAAAAAGATACATAGTAGTAAATCTAAATATGTGTGAACAGTGGGCAAATTGCTTAACTTGTGACCCTTTTATAAGAGCTATGTGGGGTCTTGTTATCCCCAAAGGTATATCTATAGGGGACTAAGGTATAGAAATGATTTCATTGTTAGAAAAGAAAACTTTTTTGAATTTTACACCCATCTAGGATTTATTTTTATCTTAAAAGGATAGGATGAAGGGCTGGCTGGCGTCATTACTGATCTGCTATGTGGATGTCTATGCGTGAGTTGGCTGTTTGTTGAGGATTTTAAACATACTTTTTTACATTTAGGTATTTCAGCTAGCTTCCAGGTCCCCCTCACTTACTTTGAAGCGAGTATTATCTGCTCAGCCGATAGGGGTGTCATGAAGGGGCTACCTTCACTCATTGTCGCCAGGCTTTGCTAAAACTACCATTATCAGCTAAAATTGTTCATAGTATGTACATTCACGTCTCTTTTACAGGAATATCAACCGATGAAAATGAAGGGGGGGATTGTAAAGTTTTTTTTTCTATTTTGTTAGAATATACAGAAAAATAGTATCTATCAAAGTCTAGGGTGGAGGTAAGACGCTATTGTTTTATTAATTTCTTGCTTAAAATAACAAAAACTGTGTTTTCAGAATCTATTGGGTAATCGCCTCTCCCATTTTATTGACTCCAATGGCTTCATCTTGTCCTTCTCTTTGAACAAATTCTAATGGTGCTATATCTAATAATTCCAGTATGATAATATGCAAGTTGTAAGTTAATCTCTTCAGAAGAAATAACTCCTTTTGATTTAACTTTTTGTCCGTTCAAATGATCAACATCTTCTCCTTTCATAGACTTGTTAACAAACACAAATTATTTTAAAACCGTTTTCAAATAGTTGATAAATTAAGCGACTAAGCTACAATACATTAAGCTAATTTCCTTTTTTCAAGACGTTTTGGTGGAGCTCAAGACCCTAAAAAAAAAAAAAAAAAAAAAAAAAAAAAAAAAAAAAAAAAAAAAAAAAATGTCTTCTTTCACATCTGATTGCGATTAAAACACAAATGAACATAGAATTTGTGACATTCAAAGAAAAACATTAATTTATGTTCTTAAATAGAAACTTTCTGGAGATTGGGTGAAATAGAGGAAGCGCATTGGAGCCGGTAAGACTTTCGCCTGAAATTACGCTGTAAAAATGTTGAAGTTGTGCCCTTTGGTTGTTATTCTTTACAGCACATATTTTGTCTGAACAAAATGTGTAAGGGAAATCATTACCGCCGTTTTTGCACAAGGAGGATCAGAGATCCTGACTATCTCCGTGGAATTCCATAAATGAATAAAAACTGAAATGAGAAATGAAAAAAGGGTTTGAGACTTGGAACCATTGTTTCAGGGAGGCACCCCTGCTCTTCTTTTCTGTCCAACGTTCGCAAGTATAGCGATGAATTACCCTAATTTCAAATCTTCTTTGTGTTGAAAAGTTGTCATTAGCAGATCGTTATTCAAATAATATATGGCTGTTTTGTGTACCTGACTGCTGCATGCACACCTCATACAAGCGATTGTTACCAAAAAGGATTGCAACAATTGCTATTCTCCTTCCACTGATTGCAATGAAACACTTCGATTGTAAATGCCTCCATGTCTAAATGAAATAAAAAGTTTAGAAGCAATTTAGTTTCTAGTTCTGTGAAAAATTGGGGTTTCGCCCTATATGCGATTTGCACCCACCCTATAGCTGGAAAGTCTTTAAGTATAGTGTTGTTAATTGAACTATTTTTGTGTAAGTTCTTGGCACCCTTTTTTGCAAATCTGATTTAATATTGAAGCTCCCAGGTTCTTATTTGGCACACTAGTACAAAATAAGGTGAATACATCATAGATGACTAACTTTCAATCTAAGCCTATGCCTCCTTTGTAATTTAATTTAATTTAAAACGTGATATTTTGAATTTGTACTCGCATCTTTTCAAATGGTAAATTTTAAAACTTTGCAAAGTAGCTGTTTGGGCCATTTTTGGTTATTTTTGCCTCTATTGACAACAGGAATTCTTGATAAGTATTGATGAATCTTAAAAAGAGGATAGTTTCAGGCTATATTGAAAAATATTTTTTTCTTTTTTTGAAGAGTCATGCTCTCCGAGCATTTACTTGTCGCTTAATAAATTTAATAGATTTGGAAATAACCGATAACTGATTTTTTTTATTCCCTGTTTTTCACGTCATTAACGTCAAATTACATACTTGTGATTTTTCCCATAAGAAAAAAAGAAGATACCATTTAAAAGTACTGAAACTGTAATCACAATGCATATTGACTTATCTTCCTTGTCTACAATTTACTTATCTGTGGTGGCATTTCTACTCTTTGTGGGGGCTACTAAAATTCTTTGGTCTCATCATGCTAGATTTGAATCTGCTGAGCATCTAAACCGTTGGAGCGAAATTAAAACGCAGATCGAAGAATCAGATGGTTACATCATGAAAACTGAAGAATTGAAATATGGTGCTACAGTTGCCTGGAGGAATGCCCCACGTTGTCCTGGACGTATCCAATGGAAAAAGCTACAGGTACAATTCACAGTTTTAAACTTATTAATTTAAGATAAATAGACTTGCTTTGCGGAAGAACAGTTTAGTTTGTCCACATAGCTAGTCTTAAAGCCCAATTTAAAGCGTTTAATAGTTTTTTTTTTGTAACGTCCATAAAATATGCATGATTGGCTATTGTGTAGCATTGATTAACTCCCCGTCCTTTTCTTTCAAATGCAGTATCCTCCAAATTCTTCTTCCTCTGACTAAAATAACATCGAAAAATTTCATAGAAGCCCTAGAAGATCTAGTTACCGCTAATTTTTTATATTAAACTTTTAGTGATGTTAAATAAGTAACCGCTTAAATAAACTACCTAGTGCAATTGAATAAGCTGGGAGGAAGAGTTAAGACTGAAAAAGAATAAGAATAATGTTTCAAAAATAAAAGTTGTGTGTCCAAAACTGGTGGGGTACGCTAGATTTGGAAGCATGCACAAAATTCTGGTTTAGTCCAAAAAAAGGAAAAACCAACAAACAAAAGAATGTTTTATAATTTTGTCTCAGTTAATCATAAATAAGAGATGACTCGTTTATTTTCCTTTCGACCAGCAGCTTCTACAAATTTCTGTCCAAGGAAAAGCTCATCTGCCACCTAGTCTTCACACACCTAATTACTGCTTTGCCATCTGTAAATGTCATTGTTGAAATTTTACCAGATCAAACTCTTTTAAAATAAATATCAATGGAAACCATTTCTTTCATTTATTTTTAACATATGATATTAGTAAAATAGTTTAAATATTTTTTTCTAAAATTATTCCTGTTCTTAATTTATCTGAGTACGATGAAATCCTTTGGCAAAGTATTATACCTAAAATACTCCCCCGTCCCTATAATATCCATTGCAATAGCTTTCTTCTATTACTGGACAAACCAAAATGTTGATGCAAAACGCAAATTTCTCCAGCAGTTGCAGACCAGCGCTGATTTTGTTGTCTCTAAGTACCCAAGCGCAGGACTTTTTCTGGTTTGTAATCCCAATGAACTTACGATGAATTCAATATGCTCCTCTCTAAAAGTTAGGCAAATAGTTAAAATACCAACAACTAGGGGAAATTCCTCTCTAGATGTCATGCTAACTATCTGAATAATTTCTACAGTCCCCCCTCAGCTTTGCCTCCATTGGGTAAGAGTTATCATTTTCCCCTCCTCCTGTCCCCCTTTTTAATTTCAAATATACATTCTCAGTAACTTATGGCTCTTTCCACCCTCTTCAAAATGCTGGCCTTTTTTCTTTTGAAACGTGGTTGAATACTGAGGATTGGTCTGATATTTATAATTTTGCATGGTCTTTATGAAAAAGTCACTACCTTTCACAAAAAGCTAAAGCAAAAATATATAATTTCTTTCCCAGAAAAAAGATTTAAAAAGTCCTCCAGTGACAAACGTAATACAACATAAATACGTAAAATTTGCCTGATCCTACTTCAAGAACAAGGTCAAAGAATTGTTTACCAAAAAACTAAGAATTTGGTACTCCGAGGTAAGAAAAAGTTATGTGGTAGGAGTCTATACCAACTTGATTTCAAATTACCTGAATCCCCAGAAGTTACTGGTAATAATCTTAACAAGTTCCTTGCTTCTATCGTACAGAGCCTTCTGGCATTGTCTTATCAATTACCCATTAATATTCTCCCACCTGCTTTCCCCTCCATATCTCTGTCTCATATCAAAAGAAAAATTGGGAAACTACAAAAAACAAGTGTTGCCCTTTAGATATCCATTTTCTTCCTATTAGTGCTTTCAGTGACTTAGACTTAAAGCCCTTGTCTGTTATTTTCAAGGAGATTACTGAGTTTGGCCAGTATCTGCAAATTTGGAAACAGGGTCTCATAACCCCCTTGAATAAGAAAGGCGGAAAACCTAGTGTTGAAGGTGTTCATCCTATTTCACTTACTCCTATGTTCTCTAAACTATATGAAGATTCCTTGGAGATTGGGTAAAGGAGAAAATCCTACCTTTTACTGTCCAGAGACAATTCGGGAATATCACATCCGCTTTTACTTCCCATTACTTTTTTTCTTATAAACCTTCTTAAGGAAAATATTTTCCCCAAGAGACACTCCCTATCCAGACACCACCTGCCATGCACTGTGTCTGAATCCGTTCGTATCTTGTCCTCCATTCGCTGCTTAACATCTAGGTCTGAAAAAACCTTTTCCCCATTCATTACTTATAAAATAAACCGCTAGTTTTCCCTTTTTTCTTTGGTACTTGTGATACCAAAGTTTTGTGTTCGTTTGATTCTTTCGTTCCCTCTCATTTGTTTATATGTTCTCTTTTAAACCTTTCCACCGCTAGTTTTATCTCAGTCTTTTTTAGTTCTTTTCTAGTTCTTACCTTTTTAACTTTCTTCCATTTTAAAGCTTAATTTTTCTTGTCTTTCTTTTTTTTTTAACTAATGAATGGCTTTGACTTTCTGATTTTGTTATTTATGACATTGTTTAGCCAGTTTTTTAGTTGTTGTGCTACTATTTTTTTTTTTTTTTTTTTTTTTTTTTTTTTTTTTTTTTTTTTTTTTTTTTTTTTTTTTTTTTTTTTTTTTAATGGTTTTATGACTCCGAAATGCGAATTCGGTCCTTCTGAGCTTGTGATAGACGTTTTTTGAAATTAAATATCTTTATCTTATCGTTTTTTTTTTTGTTTTTTTTTAGTTGGTTAGTTAGTTAATTCTGACATTTATGTCATTAATCTAAATGAATATTGTTTTTATTACTTGTTTGAGTTGTCTGTGCCTTTTTCTAGAATTACTTACATGATAAGGTGATTACAAATTTTACCTTTAAAAAACGAACATGCATATCAAAGTCAGACTTAAAGAAGAAACTTGAATTCGTTACTGAAAGTTAGGAAAGCCTCTACTTTGTTATAATTTGAGCCAACAGATATCACAATTTTTGGATTTAAGCTTTTCTGAGACGCTAGCCCTGCATTTGGAAAAAATACAGTGATTAGAAAATTTTGAAAATCTTGCAGAAATATTTTCTTTTTTTATAATTCATGAGAAACTGTTATTGAAATGACGGGCCTTCTGTTGGTAAGATTCCATACACACGTCTTGTACGATACTTTACCGTGACATTTATGAAGATTCATGTCGTGCAATACATTTTTTTGTGGCGGCTGCAATATCTTTTACGCCTTAACTTCAGTATAATTTCGTAATTTTATTTAGATATCAAGATTTTATAACGTGTTCAACTTGAGTATTAAGCGCTGAAAAAGCTTCAAATAAGATTAGTACTGGTATGGTACATATTTTATGGTGCTTTGTCGTCAACACGGACTGCAAAGTTCAGTTCACAAACAATCTTGCTTTGTGTGTTGACGGAGTGAAAGTTAAGAGTGAACGGTAAACATTTAAGGCCAGACTTGTGTGTAGTATGTTCTTTTTTTCCTCTTTCGTTCTGACGAGTTTGAAGGTTTGCATTTGGCAATCTCGGTTACAAATCAGCTTATGGAAAAAAGGTACAAGAGATTGCTTCAGAGTAGTTTTGCAGCAAAGTTTATAAAAATGAATTAGTTGTTAGTTGTATTTGCTCCTCTGGTTGGTGTTTACATCAAATCTCATCCCTCTTTTAGGTATTCGATAGTCGTCATGTTGGTACAGCACAGGGAATGTTTGAAGCCATGTGTACCCACCTACAATACGCCACAAATGGTGGAATTCTACAGTAAGATTTTCTCCCTTTTATAAGTGTTTCTTCTCAAATTTATTATGGTATTATCGTCTTGTTAACTGTACTTTCGGAGGCTCTATCAAATTTTAAAGCTAGTTAAGCTGGGTAGTGTATTTGAAAATATAATCTGTGACGATCTGCTATTGAATTTCACCATTGGAAATTGAACTCTTTTACAATATGATTGTAATTTGAAAAAAAAAAACTGTTTAGACTGTTTAGGACATTGACTAAGACATGACTAAGGAACACGAGGGAAATTTTTCGTACGAGACATAGAGGTTTTTCTATTGAAAAAAAGAACCCTTAATCCCTTAAGTTTCCAACTTGTGTACACGGGAAACAAGTAAAATTTACTCTTTTTTCGTCGCGATACCTGGACATGACGGTGCCTGATATTTCACTTGTCTCTTACTAAACGAATATCACAACTAGATTTTATCCTTCTGCTGAATGCTCGTTTACAGGATTCAGCAAACAATATAAAGTAATGTCCAGATGTAACGTCAAACACGACCAAAATGGTTGTTATTTTTTCTTCTCACTCTGGTTGTAAAGAGACCAGTTGTAAGGCAACGTTTCGTAGGTTGCTTTTGAGTAGCCAAAAGTCTTGACTACTTTGACTTGGCTAAGGACAGACTGCTTGGGAATTGTGGAATTACTCATGCGCATCACGTATCCAAAGTAACTCCATCGTCGCCTTCATTTGTTCCTAATGAGAGATGACTGACCCTTTTATATTCATTGCGTTCCTGTTCATTATCTTGTGAGTCGGGGAGACGCAAGCAGTCGACGGGGGCACTCGTTTTCAAAACTAGATTCTTCTCTCTTCCTTTTGGTTGAGACGATATATTTGTGACGCGTAGAGTCGAGGAGGGGCAGAAAACTTCTATCAACATGAGAAGCTTAAGCCGTTGGGATTAAGTGCTAGATCTCCAAAGTCTTTTTTAGCTTTCTGACGGCACTGCTAGCCTGTGCATTTCTGGTGATAGCTTCTTTGGATATAGATCCCTTTTTCTCAATGTGTCAATGTGTACCAACACCCCAAACAAGGTTGTGAGTATCTGTGAAGATCGTTTTCATAATCTACTCTCGGAAATAATCTGTATGAGTATGGAGAATTGAAACTTTCGTTTTTTCACAGAATACACAAGACCACATTGTATATCTTCTTGAGATTTTGTAAAGCAGAAGATGAATAGGAAATTGTGTGTTTGTAATTTAGGAGTGACAGTTCGTAACCCTACCAGAAGGGCTCTAAATTTAAAGAAGGATTATGATTTACAAGACCAAAATAGTGCACTTTAGGTCCACTATTTTAAAACATTCCTGAAGATTTCAGCCTGCATCGGGGAATATGGGTTGTAGGTAAATTCAGGCTCTTGACCCTAGTGTTTGTCCCTGCTCTTGATTTTGAAAAACACCTTTTTGGTATTCCCCCCCCCCCAAAAAAAAGAAAATTGGAATAAAAAAAAAGTGAGCCACTTCTTACATTTTGAAATATATTGCCCCCTCCCTATTTTTTTCGTGAAATAGTACAACTGGTCTCATTTTACTTTTAAGAATGTGTTTTTGGGCTAACATTCCATGTATTTCCATCTTGAAAAGACCTGATATATTTTTTGCGTTCTTGTTCGGTGTCTTTTGTGTCTGATGCCAAATAATGACACTTGTGAAACAGAAAACATCAGAAAAAACACGGATGAAACAAATAAATGTAAAACAATACCAAGTTTAATAAAGCGGAATCAAAATAGCGGCAGAAAAAAAAATTTAATAGAAGGGAGAATTAAAAACCGATAAAGATTGAAACTAAAAAAAAAAATCAACGAATCAAAAACTGAAAAATGAGACTCTCCCTTGTCACTACAATAGTGAGCAGGTGTAATTGTATTGTCTTTATTTTCATTGTTTCTGTTTTACAGCTTTTGAGGGTGGATTTGGGAATTATTACTCGCCTTTCATGTTTTATTGTTCTCTTATTAAATTTATGCTAAATAGTTTTTAATCATGGCTTTTACTCTTTAAGATCAGCAATAACGGTGTTTCCACCCCGTCAAAAAGGAAGATGTGACTTTCGTGTGTGGAATTCAACTATGATTGGATATGGATGCTATAAACAACCTGATGGTACCCTTCTTGGAGATCCTTTTAACTTGGAGCTGACTCAGGTCTGTAAAAAAAAAAAAAAAAAAAAAAAAAAAAAAAAAAAAAAAAAAAAAAAAAAAAAAAAAAAAAAAAAAAAAAAAAAAAAAAAAAAAACAAAGTGACGCGTGTTTTGTCCCTTTCAATTTGATTTTCGCTGCTGAAATTTTTTTTCCTGTATTTTTAATGTTTATAATTGGTTCAGCTACTAGTATGCAGTGTGAAGCAGCTGATTATGGATAGAAAAGCAAGTTACGAGCCTGAACAGTCAAATGAATGTTGCCCATTTTCTGCTCTTACATTGCTATATTGTTAGTTTATTATAGCAGATATGATTATTGAATTATTAACTGCCAGATATTGACAATAAAAAAAGATTTATAGTAGTTTTTGCAATGCTATTGAGTGGGATACAATTCTCTAGCAGAAGTTGGTAACTTCAGCTCTTCAGATTAAAACAAAAATATTAAAAATATTTTATAATATAATTTTTGTATCTCTAAATTCACTCTAAACTAATTTTTGTGTCTTGCTACCAAGGAAGATTAAAACTCTAAAGACAAAAAATAACTTTTTTGTTGCTTTTGGAGGAGATTTGGTTCTAGTTAAATTCAGTTTTGATTTCTAGTTGGTTTTTGAGTGTAATCCTACAGTATCACATGGTGTGTGGTTGCTGCCCCCTTTGCATTATTATTATTTTATATTTTTTCTTATTTTTTATTTTGTATTCTTTTTTCTTTCTTTCTTTCTTATTATAGTGAACTTTAATGACGAAGGGTATTCACCCCACGTCAAAAAATTGCTATCTGCTTTGATTAAAAAGACTAAACACGTGCAATCTACTAAGCTGACTGTAGATTAGCAGTGCTTGCCGACTATAATTATTATTGGATTTTGTTTGGGGGGGGGTGGAGATATAGGCTAGGAAAGTATTAATAAGCGCTGTCGATTCACTGATAACATCATAAATGCCAATTTAGAAAAAAAAAATGCTGCTAAACAGAGGCGTAGAATCGAAGTTTTTTAGTATTGCTATATATTGAACTATTCCTTTGCTTCTTGGCAATCCCGTTCGTTCGCAATTCTGTACAAGTCACTTTTTTTGCAACCTCGAGCTTTCCTCTCTGTAAATTCATCTATTTTGTTAAGTTTTCTGAAAAAAGTTTGTGCTTTGTCATATTTTGCTTTTATAATTATTTAGTCTTAATAATTCGTTTTTTATTTTTAGGCTGCTCAAAAGCTTGGTTGGGCTGGAAAAGGGACGAGACAAGATATATTACCCCTCATAGTTCAGGCTGGTGACGGAGAAGCGCATTTTTTCGATATTCCAGAAGATTTGGTTCTTCAAGTACCGCTTCGTCACCCCAAGTAAGTAAAAAGATCGTTATACTCGTTGCCTTCTAACCTTCATGAGATTTAAACTGGACGAAAAGAAATGGGAAACAAGGCAAAACTGAATATTTAGCAATTTTACATCGCTGTAATAGGACTGCTACAAGCCAATAGTCCTATTATGGCTTGAATTTAAAAGCCTTACAGGGATACAGATCTTTCCAGTAATTTAATTTGTAATAAGATTGTCGCTAGAGTTCAGTATTCGACATTTTATTTCGGATTAGTTGTATCCAATTTTATCAAACAGTTCGGTGTAACGAACTGTAAGTAAGGAACGACCCGGCTCAATAGTAATTGAAACTCTAAAAAAGGGATTTTGATACCAATAGATACATAAAAAGAATCAGATTTTTATGTTGATTTTAAATATACAAGTTTCATCAAGTTTAGTCCTACTCACCAAAAGCTACGAGCCTGAGAAGATTTGCTTTATTTCCGAAAAAAGGAGGAAATACCCCCTAAAAGTCATATAATCTTTATGAAAATCACACCATAAGATTCAATGTATCAGACAACCGTATTATAGAGGTTTCAAGCTTCCATCTGCAAAAATGTGGAATTTTTTTTTTGACATCAAGAAAAAAAAAATGTTTTTTTTTTTAACTGAAAGTAAGGTAAAACATTTAAACTTAAAACGACCAGAAATTATTACCTATATGAGGGGTTTGCTCCCTCGTCAGTGCCTTGCTCCTTGCGCTAAAGTTTTCTTAGTACTTTCAAAAGAGCAATTTATTCTAATTAAACGGCCTTTTTGATTCAAGGGTTATTCTTAAGGAATTGGAACAAAATTCGAACTCTAGCGTAGAGAGCGGGGTATTGACGAGAGGGCGAACCCCTTCATTACGTAATTATTTCTGTACCTTTTAGGTTTTAATATTGCTCCTTACTTTCAGTAAAAAAAAACTTGTTTTTTTTTATTTAATTAATTAGAAATCAAATTGATCCAGGATAATTAAGACTTGACTAATCGAATCTAATTTTAGTACGTGCGAAATTGTGCCCAATTTTAGTGTGTTTGGTTCAGTTCTAATTGT